>NC_040877.1:93065661-93146895 GCF_003676215.2 Rhopalosiphum maidis
ATAAACAAAATAAAATCCTATAACATTTTTGAATAAATAATACATTTGTTTTTCTATAAATACTATGAGGTATAATTGTATACACAGTCAGTAGCTAGTGGCTACCATCCAACGTACATTATCAAATTCAAATAACATTGTGTTGTGCTCCTACATTAAGATCAGGCTATAGTGACAGAGTGTTTGCAATTCTATATTCTTTACGAATATAGAATTGCGTCGTTCTCAATCTCAATTTAAGATTTGTACATCACTCCTTCTACTAAAAAATTAAAATAATATGTAACATGCAAATTATACTATTATCAAGATTGTAAGTTGTAAGTTCGTAATTCTCGGTCCCTTCATATTATAATGGAATTATCGAGTGTATAATTAAAACACTATATAATGATATACCATTAAAATCATAGACTTATAAAATAGTCTAAAGTACTTGGACCACTATTTTAAATGCATTCTTGCAGGGTCTATGCAAAATGAACTTGTGATTTAAATACACGTATACCTTTTATGCTTATTTTTTTATTTTGGGAGCAATAAATTGTAATTTTATTAAAATATTATATTATCTTGTCATAGGAGAATCCAAAAATTACATTATAATTTATATTTACATTATGTAATGTATAATATTACAGCGCCACAGAACACTGACATATTGTGCAACACCGATTAGATTTTGTTCAAATCATACAGCCACTGGTCACGTCGATATCTATATATATATATATATTACTACTTGGCTGAAAATTGCCACGGGAACGATTAATCTACGTGCTTTTTTAACCTAACGTTCGGGCACGGCGAACAGCTGATGTATATAATTTTCGACGACGGCGAATGTACGTGTAAATTACTGCGGACAGGACTCTGTAGTCTGCAAACAGCAACCGCACAGGTTCTAATAACTGTGTAACAATCGTCCTGTTGTCTGTCGGTAATACTGTCCGTATCCGGTCGCCGTCGATGTCACGTACCTGCACCGTTTCCACCGTACACCCGGAAACAGCGGCTGAGTCGACACTGCTGACATTTTTATTCCAAGTAACTCAACCCGTACCATCATTGCCATCAATACGTCGTTGCTAACGTAGTCATCACTTGGGTCCGAGTCGTGGTCCACGTGTTAATCAATAGCCGCTGTATGGTCCGTCACGATGCGATAGCTACTGTGTAGTATCATGGCAATCCAAACGGCTTCAAGTGTACATCGACACTGTTTTTCTAATGTACTTATGTGTGACCAATAAAATAATAATCGTAACGATTATTAAGACTGCATATCACACACGTGCGTCGTTACATTCCAAACGTCAATAACGATTGTTAACCGCGTTAGGTAGTTTATCATATTGATTACATTTTTGTTTTATATTTGTACTATATTATGGCGGTATCGAAACCGTACGTTATACACTACGAACAGTGGTTCTTAACCGGTGTCCCGTGGTTTGAATAAGTGTTCCGTCAACATTATAAAATCAGTCAGAAAAAAATTTAGTAGTTTATAACCAATGGTATTATTAATTCACCTTTTTTTTGCAAATAAAAGTTTACCTATGTTAGTATATACTAATAAGTATAATATAAACAACATGATATATAATAAGTTTCATTTATTTTATTTTTTACTTTTTAATTTAAATACAGGTTATAATAAATAACATAGGTACACGACATATTTTATTTAACAATTAATATTATTATTATTATTATATTATAAATTTAATTATCATTTTATATATTTTTAAATTTTATACGATCAATTTTCTTCAATATTCATTCAATAACTATTTTTTCGTTGTAGTTAATACGGATCAATGCAATGCGGAAAACTGTCCTGGTGTATAATTTAAACAATTTCATTTGTTGGGGTCTATGACTCGCGACTCTATGAGATACTGAGAAACGACATATTTTTTTAAATATAATAAATATTAGGAATATTTGTTTTCAAGTCTAATTATTTAAGTTAAAAAAAATATAATAGGATTTTTAATAAGTTATTGGAACATGAGTATTAAATTTTATCTAATGTACTACGTAAATGGAATTTTGAAAACTAAATGGGTGAGTCATAAGTATTAAAAAATTTTTGAATGTTTAAACTATATAGTTTTTAAATTTTATTTAAAAGTTGTAGAGAATTGTTGATATGAGGACAGTGACAAGCTGAATTAAATATCGATCGGAAATAACTCACAAATGATACAATAATATTATATTTTACTAGCATACCCGTCTCGGCTCGCCAAGAAACTTATTTAACTTATATAACTTGGTAATTAAATAACTAATTCCATACTTACATTTTAGTATAAGGGAAACATATATATATCAGAAAACGTTCCCATCGAGTTGTTTTGCTTACTAAATCTAAGATAATAAATTTGTTGAAATCAGAACTAGGTTCAACAATTAGTATTGAGAACCTTCGAGAAGATTACTACTTGTAAGAATACACCGGGAAGGCTGAGTAAAATAAGACCAGATATAGGTACTAAAGAGCGATACCACAATCTTAAAAATGTTATCAAGGCTAAATAGTAAATATGGATTGGATGTTATATTAGTTGGTAATGAAGGTGGGTTTGCACAAAATATTCTTAACAGCAAAGAACGTTTGCGTTTAATTAAACAGCTATTAAAAACGCTAGATTTATGGGAAAAATAAAAATTGAAATGGATGTTACTGCTTCTGAGTTTACGTGTAAAGCAATTTATTTTGTTTAAATTTATATATAATAACTTTAATTATGTATAATGTGATTAATTGTATGAATTTCAATGACTTAATTAATAATTGCAGTTATGGAAAGTACGATTTGGATTTCAATAATAAGTCAGATAGTAAATACAAAAGACAATAATCTCAACTGAAGCTTTAACAAACTTTTACAAAGAAATCAATTTATAAAGAAGGGAGAATTGAGTAGCATGGAATAATTTACTGCATCCACTGACATCCAAGTATATTTATCATTAATAACATTTTTTTAATATTATATCGTTCTTAGTCTCAGCATAAATTTATTTGAATCTGTATTTAAATATAAAATAACTACTATGGTATAACTTCATTTTTGTTTACTAAAAAAATTGGCAACGCCGCACCAATTTTCACACGCAATCTTAAGCCTTTGAATAGTCAAACTCATGTGCTTTGTATTCTGGCATCACACGCAATCGTATACCTAAAGGCTAAAAGATAAACGTTGCGCAATCGTACTCCGCCGCTAAAACCGTAGTAGCGTGCATAAAGGATCGTCGGACATTATTATTATATCAATAAAATCACGAATTTCCAAAAATTCTCACTCAAGTCCACTAAAAACCACTTTTTGAAATACAACTCTAGTTTATGCAAGTTTTTGCGGCGAATGATTTGTTTTAAACTCCGAAACTTTACTCGTGTCGTTAGATGAGTGATAGATACATTTTACGCGCAAAAAAACCGTTAATGAAAACAAAAAAAACGATAAATTTTATTTCGAGTTATCGAGGGCATAATGTTATTGCTATTAAGTGTTATGGTAGTTTCAAGGAGTTTTTAACGTAGTTCGAGATAACGAAAAATATTGACGTTCGATATAATAAGAATCTACTGTATATTAATAATACATTATGTGTATAACATTACTCGGCTTGTCCGGCAGATTGTACAGATAATTTTAATAAATTTAATAATTATACATTAAGCAACACAATATGATGATATATATATATAATGTCTAATCGAAGTATCTTAACATACTATCTGCAGCTGATTTAACGTTTGCTGAACGGATATTTCTAGTCGAAGGTCTTTTGAATAAAAATATTATATAATCATGATTTGTTTGAAAATTTAAATCGTTTAATGTTAATAAGTATTTAAAAAATAACTATCGTGTCACATGTAAACCATATTATAGGAAATTACAATTTATTGTGATTTGCATTATTGCAGACAGCAGCCACTAATAGGTGGTCATAATAATAATACGGTAAGCGAACACGTTTTACTATCCATGTTAGAGTTGTATACCGCGGACGCTTTGTACAGTATGAATAAACCGGAAAATATATTTTACAAGATAAGATGACACAGTAGAGCATAACATTTGCACTCTGAAATACTCGTATACTATGAACCAAAACTAAACTACAATAAGCTAAATCTTAAATTATTTTAATACGGTAATGATTAAACCATTTTAAGAATAAATAAATCAAATATTCGTTGAAAGTGTTCAAAAGTAACTCGTACACGTAAAACTTACTACAAACCCTTATGGACCGGTGAGTTATAAGTTATAGTAAATAATATATTATTTTATAATATAACATAAGAAATTAGAATATTAAATTATTAAATTAATATATGCATATATAAGCATTTGTGTAAATGTAACACGCATATGCTATAATCGTTGAATATATATAATATTATATACATATGTAATTTTATGTCACTGTGATATTTTGATATATAATAAATATATATACATCGTCGTCACTGCCACAGTTAGGATATATATATAATATACATGGATCTCGTTCAGTACCGTCATGCCACCGGAACTAGACGTCGTCACTGCAACACTCAAAAACATGTGACCATTAGTTGTGAGTACCCGTAATCCCATATCACTTGATATTTGATTTATTTATATTTTTTTACTTCATACCATTTGCGATTTCGATCGGTTTCTTTATCGGTCGCCCTAATATCCGGCTTCCTCGCCGGCTGTTCCATTGCCGCATACCAACTTCTGTACCGTTTGTCGTTACCTATGTATGGGCAATGCAGTATCGCTCTTACTACACCGTTGTTTATGACGTTCGTGACCATCATAAGCAGTCGGTCGCATTTTTCCGTAACGATTAATTGTCGAGCTCTCGCCGTAAATCGGTAACAATAACCATAACCACTATTAGTGTCGTTGCGGCAGTATCGTCTTCCACTTCGGTCCCACTCGACGTCGGTACACACGATTGTAAACGCGTCCATAATCGACACCCGTGAACCCGTTATACGTCGTGGTGCCGGAGAACGTGCGTTGGTGATTTATCGCCAAACTCCGTACTGCCTCCTCATTTTCGTACCCCCGACCCCGCATGTCTACAGTCGTCCTATGCGACGTCTTCGACTGAGAACCACAATTTTACGTACGTCGTCGGTTCGGCAAATACTGTATCGTCGACAGCGACATATTGCGTCTTTGTACAACTGTACAACTGTACGTAGTTTACGCCGTTATCGAATAATACCATAATTTACACTTAGGATGATGCCGGCCGGTGCTATATCTCAGTCACCACATACACTGATACTATTCGAACTTGTTCAAATAGTTAATTTATTAAATCAGATTGATTTAACCCAATAACTTGTATTAATCTTATAGGTAAGAATATTGTTATCTAGAGTATTTATTAGACTTTAATTTTAATTTAAATTTTTACACCAATTATGACCATTATACATTTATGATATTTCACATGGACTGCAATTAGTATTCTGCGTTTTATACATACTAAATAGTACTAACAGTAGGGTTTTTCGTATTCGATTGTTGAAATCTGTAATTCATTCTTAACAATTTAGAAATAATTGAAAATGTCTATTAATCAAAGATTGTTATCAAGAGTGCAGTATTCGGTTGTTGAAACAGTTTTATAACACTAATCGATTAATTGAAATAATTAAACAGCCATTCTACTCCTAAATTATAGGTAGGTGTATAATGAATATTTGTTAATTGAGATCTACATGGGTAATCTATTTTAAAGATAAACACATATTTTATCAACAAAAATTATGCTTTTATTATTTTATTAACATCTTCTTATACGTTTTTACTGTTTTGAATAAAAACATTATTATTATCATTTTATTTTATACTCCAAACTTCTGGAGCAGAATATTTTCTAAAATAAAAATTGAAAAAAATAATAGTTTTATTCCTGTTCTTATGCTCAATATTTTTTTCCAAAATATATAACCAATTAAACTTCTGTTTACAAACACTGAAAAAAATCAAAATATACGTACGAATATACGATCAACCTTGCATGCATATAACTAAATAGTAGATAAATACATTATTATATATATATTTAATAAATTAATAACTACTTATCCGCTTAGTATTAAATTAATAAATTAAACTTACCATTATGACTATAAGGTAAGCTTATAGTTTATACACGGTTATTCTTATTAAGTTATCTTATTTTTAAACAGTAACAGAATTTGTTTGATAAACCTACCTCAAATGGTATCAAACATTACGCCTTGCCAAAGACTGTGGTCAACGTATGAATTATCCCGTCAGGTAAAATCAATATCTATAAACCGTAATAATTATTTTAAACAATTGTTATATACTATATTTATGTGTGCTATTTAAATCAGTTGTTGTGTTTCTACGATTCGATATTATCACGATCAAATTAGAAGACAATATGTACAATGCAAACTTAAGAAAACCGTAACATTTACATAAATTAGTTTTAAAAAAGAAAAAAACCACAATTCTAGTTAACTTATAATAATTCATAACATTATATAGTAACGTATATTTTTTATTATAATTGCAATAATGTAGTTCGTATAAAACTATAAACGTATATGAAATAAATAGTTAATACCTATTAATAAAATTCTTGATAAACGTGTTTTGACTTGTGAGTACATTACTTATAATTTTATTATAACAATCTCAATTATAAATGTTGAGAATGATGTCAAGAATATAGTCAAGAGCCGAAACTCAAGAGATCTGTATGTTGTTACGTGTATTATATGTGTGTAATGTGTAATAAATTTATGATATCGAGAATAATGAATTCTTTCTGCACATGATGAAATAATTTTTTATGTTCAACAATACGACTTACAATTACACAATATATATATTTGTAATATATTACACAATATTGGCTTATTTCAATATAATAACGCATAATTGTTGTTTAGGAATAATTAATAATACTTTGTTAAAGCTAACTAAATTTACTAAGGTGTAAACAATTAATAATATATAATGGTCGTTAATATAATTAAGTCGGATGGTTGGTCTGTTTGAGGTAATGATATGACCAAGTAGTAGGTGTGATGTTTTCATTTTTTTACCAATAAATAAGTTTTATAATTCTTTTGCACGTGATTTGTTTATTCCACTATTTACAGGTGTCAATAGTAAAAAGATAAAAAGTAAATAATTGAATTAGATGAGGTAAGTTTATACTAAAAATGTATTAAGTGGTGTATAGGTGTATATTAAGTAAATATAAGGTATAACATGCAATTTTTTAAACATATAAGTAAAAAAAAAAAAATTTGAATAATTATATTATATTTGACAGTTGCATTATATTATACCTAAACATTTTTAAATTAAAGGATATAAAAATAAATAATCACAAAAGCATCTACGTTACATTGGGGTGCCCGGAAATTTTCGGTGGGGATGATACTTATATTTTAAGAAAATACCGGATTTAATAAAATAAAAATATAAGTCATATAAAAAAAACTTTAAATTCTTAATTCTAATTAAATTAACTAAAAAAAAAAAATTGACGAGTGTATTACTTTTTTGAATCAAAATTAATAATTAAATATATTTTCAAATTATGTTCATTAAAATTAAATCTTTTGGTACCTAAAATATGTTTGTACAATCAAAAAGTACATTATATTTCTACTACACTAGTTATTAGTACATATTAAAAAAACTCAATAATGTAGGTCTTATATCTAAATAAATATCTGCATAGAAAAATACAGCAATAACCATGTTTCCGACCTTTTAATAATAGGGTTAAAAAAAAATTTTCCTTTTTAAAATTTAATACGTAGCCAAAGAATGAGAGAACATAAAGTATATAATTATAATAAATATAATTTATAAGCAATAACTTATTACTAATAATCAATAGCAATGACTTACGATTGTGCTGTTCTACGCGCCGTTGTCCAGTTCGAACATATATTATTGACTCGATGACCTGTCTCGTCGATGTATACCGATGGATCCTGTTCCTCCCGCGGAAGCGTATGTTTACATCCACCGTATACAACTGAATTATAGGTCACATCGTGGTTGAAATCAGTAACGGTTCGGACAGTGTTTCTACACCGAGTTTGGAACCAGGTGCACGTGTCTTAACATTTTTAAATTTATTATTCGTACACATTATAATTAATTAAAAACAAAATACAAATAATAATAATAATACTAATAACATTATATTTAATTTATCTTAATTTTATCTATAAATATCGATAAAATAGATTTGTGTGAGGGGCAACCCGGTGTGATGAGCCGTGGTAGGTCGATGGCGTAATAGTTTATGTCACCATGTTATATTTTCCGCTCACGGCCGATCGATTGTGGCTATAGTAGTTACTGCTCGTCTTGAATCAGTTTTGGCACTAGCTGTGCGGTGATAGTGGACTGTATTTTATATATTTTTTATGAGACACGGAATGGAAGGAGAATATGGAGTACAGAAAATATTATAAATAGTATACCGAAATAAGAATTGTATCGAGAATACAAACAATTCCGACAGTAAAAACAAAATATTAATAGGTAGTCGTGATACGATGTAATGATAATAAATAATGAAAAATATTCAAAACTTAATGATAATAACAATTTACGATATTATGATAATATATTTAAAAGGTTAGGTTAGTGATTATCTTATATGAATGTTATGGGTAAGGTCGATTTGTGTCATATTTTATAGTAATCGTTAGTTTATCATATCGACTTCATTTTTATTGTGTATTTGCAAACTTCTTGGTGGTGACAGATGTATTGTGTACGCGAATTTTTTGAAGTGCATCACGAGGCCATAAAACTATTTTGGGTCTGTGTTTTGAAAAATAGGAACCGTTGTTAATTTACAATTTTTAAAGTTAAAAAGAGTCCTGGAAAACCTTTAGAAGTTATAAATAAGAACAATAATCGAAGATTATACTTACTACTAAGATTATATTTTAATTACAATCAATATATTTTGAAAAATGTTGGTGATTAATAAATATTTCATTGTTTTATTTTTATATATTTTACTAATGTTTAATACGCATGTTACGATTTGTCGTATGGCGAACTTGTCATACGATAGATTTTACACAAGTTTAAACTTCATCTCATGAAGTAGTACACACATTGTTCAACAATACAATATCATACACGTTACGATAATACGATAATCGTATCAAACTATTAAACAAAGTTGTACAATATGTCGTATGATTAATTATATCGTGTACGGGTCGCTTAAGACTCAATAGAATTTTATTCATAATTATTTTTTAACTTATAAGATATATTCATGAATTATGATACAATTATTTAAATGTTTATTAATCAGTATTAAATATTTCGATTACAATTAAAAAATATATATATTTATTCAATGATGTACACATATTTTATTTTAAATATTTATAAAATCGTATTGATTGATTACTGTTGTGTGAGTAATTTAGCCAGCAAAATATTATTTTACTTCTATATTTATATTTATGTTTTATATTATAAATTATAATATAAAACATGAATAAATATAGTTTACAATTATATCTATAGCCAACAACAAAAAATAAATAATACTGACTATTAAAGCACTATAAGTATTAAATAGGTATATAGCCAGAGGCATAGTAACGCTATTGAGAAATGAGCCTACAAAAGTAGTATTTTTATTTTAATATCAAAACGACAATTTTGTCATTATACATGCATTTTTAAATGTTTCTTATTTATACACATTAGTACACTATGTGTTAATTTAATAATGAAATTATGAAAATTCCTAACTGGGACATCAGTGTTTCATTAATTATTGTTATTAACGCGTACATTACGGACATTTGTCAATTTTTTTAATTGGTAAAAAGCGCTTTTTTCAAGTTTCCCAGGGACACTAAAGAATTTTCTACTGCTATTACCAACATGTTCCTCAAGTCTAACACATTTTTACTCTCTTAAAAATATATAAAATTAGTTTTTTTTCAAACCGCCAACAGGTGTCCATGGTAATAAATAATTAATAAATAATTGATATTGTTTAGTAACTATCTATAGCTAATAACACTTGTATTTAAAGCTAAAATAATCAAATAAATATTAATATAATAGTATGTAATAGTATGTACTCGTTAAAATAATTATGTACACGACATATTTTTTTTAACAATTAATATAATTATTATAAAATTTTATTATCATTTTTAAATTTTTATACTACCAATTTTCTTCAATATTCATTCAATAACTACTTTGTATAAGATATATATTACGTATATATGATGACTGATATAGCATCGGCCATCATCCGAAGTGTAAAACATTACCGTCTTGGCAGCGTTGACGTAAACAGCGTGTAATTACAGTGCCGCTATTGACGAATCGAGGACGAGCGACGTACGTAAAATTGTGGTACTCAGGTGAAACCTCCGCACACGGTGACTGCAGCGATGCAGGATCGGGAGTACGAAAAGGAGGAGGCACTACAGAGTTTGGCGACAGATCACCAGCGTACGTTTTCCGGTACCCCGTCGTGTGACGAGTTCAATAGGGTATCGCACGTTGGTATATAGACGCGTTAGACCCACTCTGCATGGCGGACAGCCGAAGGACACCCGCCTTTTACAATCGCGCGGCCCGGTGGCGAAGGCGACACGGTGGCCAGCGGTACCGGAGTGGACAGCGATGCTGTCTCGATGACATCAACACAGCAGTTATGGCAATCGTTACTGATTTACGACAGCTCAAGCGGTAGAGAAGTTGGCGTGCGGCGATGAAACATCCGGCGAAAAAGACAACAATGATAAAAATATTAAAAACGTACTGAAGCGTTTAACACCGAGTTGGTTGTCGCGAAGTGGTGACACACTCGGACGCACGACAATATAAAAACGGCCACGTGGTGTACGGCATTTACAAAGTGAGCAGAGGCTGACGAACGGCCTCACGCAATCGGAGACGCATAAAAATAATACAACGACCGATAAAGAAGCTATTTAAGGACAAAAAGGTATTTTGTGATCGTACAAAAATACCATGTCGGTGTAGGACGTAAGAAACGTTTCACCAAGATAAATTGTAAAATTAAAAAAAAAAATAGATATAAATCAAATATCATGTGATATGGGATTATGGAAACTCATAACCAAAGGTCAGCAGGCTTTTGAGTGCTGCAGTGTCGGTACTCAACGATATTAATATATATATATATATATATCCTGACTGTGGCTGTGGCCTCATCGGCTTATAATTTGATTGGGATTGCCATTGACCACCGGCCTGTTAACAATTTTCGCCGCCGTCGTAACGTGCCCCTATCACTGTAATATTTGGTACTCTAGTCGGGCGGCGTCTGTATCCGCGGCGCTTTTACAGCTAACCACCATGCCACCAAAGTCTTTGGGTGGCTGAATAAAGTACGTAGTTGACTTATACCCACATAATAACCTTACTATTGCAGTGGCGTCATTTGTACCGTGCTGGGTATACATTTACATATTTAAAATCCAATATTGTAGTAATAAGGCCCACTTCATAAATTGATTGGCTTGAAAAATTGATAGTAATTTGCGCTTAAAGTGACCTGGTTTATACGCTATGCGTAATAAAAAAAAATTAAATGACGCCACTGACTTATTGCAGCATTTTCTCAATGTCGCAGTCGACCTGTCCGACGATAACACACTAGGTCGATGCACAGACCACCAGTATATATGTGATGGTAATGCAAATATTACAAATTACATACAAAGATGAATGGTGAATTGTTGGGCGGCTACGCAATTTACGCACCAAAACGATATATGATTTTAAGCTTACCAATACACTCGTAACTCAATCAACACTAACTAATTTTTGTTATGTATATGATAGATTTATTTTTTCAATACTTATAAAGCTTGTTTGATTGTCGTATGCCAACGTTTGGAAGGTATATTTAACTATATATTAATTTATATTGGGATAAATAGATGGACTAGTCTCTTTAGAAAACGTTACATCTATTTCTCATTTTTAATGTATGCTAAAATGTTGAACATTGTTATTATATTGCTAATCCTGTATTCATGTGTTATATTAATAGTTTTTACTTTTGCCTGTTTAATATTCTTAAACGATTGAATATCAATTATCTATGAATATTATTTTTTAAATAATTACAGTATCTATTTAATAATATTTTTAATTGAACTAAATTTAAATTGTAGATTTTTGAACTTTTATTTAGTGATATAGAGATAATATGAATAAGATTATTAAGTTATATAACTTAATAAAAAAAAAATAAATAAATAAATAAATAATAATAATAATTAACCTCTTTTTATTTTTATCCTTATGCGCATATTATAATATTGAGTGACTGGACATAACTCTTTCTAAAAAAACCTGTATGGAATTGATAAATAATAATAATGTACGTCTGCAGGTTTATAAAGTTATTAATAATTATGAACATTTACAATGAATTCATTATTTTATGATTAAAATTTAGCATATCAATAAAATATAAAAACGTTTTAAGGGTCGTAGATTTTTATATAAGAAAAGACTTTTAAATTTAAAATTGAAATAATATTCTATATTCAAGCTATAATATTATTATATTATTATTATCGTGAACAATAAGTACGGTGTAAAATTAATTTTGCACGTGATTTGTTTATACTATTTACTGTTTTACAGGTTTTATAAAGTAAATATTTAGATTAGAATATGATGTAAGTTTTAAACTTAAAATGGATTAAGTGTAATATTAGGCATAACATGAAATTGTTTGAACATAAAAGTAAAATAAAAACGTGCATACAAACATAATACCGGCACCTACTAAAGCATTTTTTTAAATGGATTTATCAATAACATTTATGTGTTTTTAAATATCTACCAAAAGATAGACTTTTTATTATCATTATTATTATGATTATTATGATTATTAAAATAAATATTTAAAATGTATGCTTCAAGGCATAATAAACAAATGATGTACATACACAAGATGGATGAAAATACAACAATGATATGATATGTACACGCGGAGTGAATCTATCCAGTAATTAAATCAAACGTTAATGGTTTTTACAAAAAGTTTAATAAAAAAATTTTGTTAGATATTATATAAAGTATTATTAAAAATTCAACAATTAAACTATGAAACGACAAAATAGTAATGATTAATTCCCTTACATTCAACATATTATGTATTGCAACGTTAAGCGGTGATTGATCTATATTTAATTTAATATATAATAGTTCATCAATGAATTTATAAATAAAACTACTACGATTTTGAAGTGTTTATATTAGCTTATTAATTTTAAATAATCAACTATATTAATATTCAATAGATATTAACGAAAAGATTAAAGTGATCATTTCTAGGTACATATAAAATGCAGATAGAATGCTATCCTTCACAATTATATTCTTTCATAATTATTATACGAATCGGGTATACACGCGTAGACGTTTAAAATCACATAATCATCTACGTCATTACATTTTAGGTTAAGAAATTAAAAATCGTCAGTAATTTTTCGAAATTTAAATATTCTGCTAAATAAACAAACAACAACATCATATTTTATTTTGACTATATCCAACATGCGATTTTAATATTGTTATGCCTTATGCAAAAGTAAACTTTTAATTTAATCGGCTTCGTGTTTTTTTAGTAAATATTCTAGTGAATACAAGGTTTATATTTATTTGCAAAGTAATACTACACAGACATAGTACAGTAATAGATACACAATGTAGTATGCAAATATTGTTACACAAAAACTGTCATCATTCTTCTTATAATCTATAATTGTATGTATTCTAAGTTAGTGTGGTCTATTGAAATCGCGTGCACTATACGTACGAGCATTGCTCATTTAAATATTACTCTAGATAACTTCCATCGGGATAATTCTGATGAAGTTCCGAATGATGAGTTTATTTTCGCAGCGAACGATGCAGACTAAGTACGGTGCAGTAGTATATAATACTACAAGACAGTACTAACTTGGCTATTAATTTATTATTATATTTTATATATTTATTGAATTTATATATAATTTATTGATGTTCCACAGTTAATAAAATATCTTACAACTAATGTTAGTCAATGGCATAGCACAATCACAACCCGAACGGCTAGATTACATAAATATAAAATATAAATATATGCCGTACCACACAGGTGACGAAACAGAATAATTATAATAAAAACAAATGACAAACAAAAACATTTATGTACGACCTGATAACAACTGATGGCACTGATGGCAAGCGTTGGTGATGACGGTGGCTGTTGTTTCCGTTATCCCGGCACATCGCTGGAACACCGAGCAGGGACCTACCAGACGGCGACAATCCACCGAACGTCGGTTGTCCAACACGGGTCAACGACCGCGTATACGTACGGGAGTTTTATACAGCAAAAACCTTGTATCGCGGAAACAAGATTAAAACAGTTGAATGCGATTGATTGGATTCCGACGTTAAACCGTATAATAGAACGAAAACAACAATCGATCGTGTTCGCGCTTCGTTGGACAAACGAAAAGCGTTTGGTCGCACTGCGAGAATTCGGACGGGCGATGGCACGAAGCGAAAAAGGCTTTTTGTTTGACGCAAAAGCCCGAAAACAATAGATCGTAGACACGGGACTTGTGCGGCACGACGATGAACGTGAGGCTCGGATGCGCGTAAATCAAAGGCGGAATACGGTGATGATGCAACGGTTTTACGACGACGAACCAAGAAAAAGGGACTGCTACGCTAGACGAACGGTAAAAGATAAGAGACGGGGCGGCGGCGGCGGCGGCGATGGGCATCAGCGGTCATCGGCTAGCCCCCTCCCACGGTCCCTCCGGAAAGACAAAGTTTACATGGAGTGTAGTCTGCTGTACATCAACAGGGTTGCAAACGTTACGACGTAGGACTTGTCGCCGCACCAAATTAAAATATTAAATGTGTATCCAAGATCCAACAGTTATTAATAATAATACCTAAGTATGTTTATTTAAAATATATATCGTATAGATTTTCGTAACCCAATGCATTCGGGGTTAGTCACTTTTATTTAAAATAGGAAAATAAATATGTTAAATATATATATTTTTATTCAAACCTTTTCATTTGACTTCTAATATCCCCAGACATCATGTATTTCACTGCATTTATTTAACTTGTACATAAATGATATATAAATTTGCCAATTCGCGAGGTATGTCATTATATTATTAAAATCTCCAATAATATTACTAAAAAAAAATAAGTATTAACAAGTTAGGGTCACACATTTTCGTTTCGATCTATAATATTATTTTTATCATACAAATGATATATATATATATTTTTTTATTTCGAATGGACCAGTTTGAGTGAATTTTGTACCGTCTTTACTAGTCAGCTGGCAGAATACATCTTTAACATCAATGTTGACGACACAGACTCTAGCTTTACAGGGGTGTGTATATTATATTGTATAGCTATACAAATTGTTCACTATTTTATGATGTTATACTTTTTATTATATTTTAAATTTGATTAGACAAGATATTGTATGATACGCCTATCGCTAATTACAATATTATAGTATAAAATTACCTCCTATGCAACATGAAAAAATGAAAATAATTTATTGACAGACGCGATTAAAGATATAGTTAGTACATTGTGATATATTACAGATATTATCTAGTTAATTTAAAAATAAGTGTAAATTAATCGAGACTGGCCAACTATATGTTCCCAAGGAAAACTGTGACTACTAATAAATAATATGTAAAGAAAATTAATAATGATAAAAAAATAATCATAGACATAATTGTATTTATATGTCATATTAAGTATTACAAAAACCGAAAACAGCCCAACTTTGAAAAGCTATATTTCGCTAACGAATTAACGAAAAACAATATATTTTATATTGATTGAAGTTGAATACAATGTATTTATAAACCTTTGGTATTATAAAGGCTTAATACCAATTTAGTTCAATGTCATATGCAAGTTCCATTGTAAACTTACATTTCGGGGAGAGGTATTCTTAATCCGTATGAAAATTTTGCAAATTACTGCCCATCCATCCTATTCTACTGCTGCTATACTCTTAAAAACCTATATCTAATTGGCGGTTGCATATTTTTCTTGTAGACTATATTATAAGTCGTTAATTTTTAATAATAGATTTAATAACTCAAAAATAAAATAATAAAACAGTAATTCATTGTGTAAGTATGATTTTCAATTGATTCGTATTTTAATAAGGTGCGGCGGTCCCTTGTACAGTTTCCAAGATTTTAGAGTCATCGCGTGTAAGCTTCCGCCTTAAAAATACGTAAAATAAGATTTTTAGGTAAAAAACGTCAATAAATGAATAAGGGCCGTGGGCGACCGTAGAATAAAAAAAAAATATCGACAATTTGGTGTTTTTTTGCGCGTAAACCGTTTTAGGGACCCGTCTGACAATGCGTGTAAAGTTTCAGAGTCGAAAAATAAATCCTTCACCACGAAAACTTACAAAACATTATTTTTCAAAAAAGTGGTTTTTACCGTACTTAGGTGGTTTAAATTTGGATTTTCTGCAATTTTCTGTTATAGGAGTAAGGTCCGACGGTCTGTTGTACAGGTTTTCCGTTTTTAGAGTCATCGCGTGTACGCTTCCGCCTTAAAAATACGTAAAATTAGATTTTTTGGTGAAAAACGTCAATAAATGAACAGAAATCGTGGGGGGCCGTAATATAAAAAAAAAATATCGACTATTTGGCGTTTTTTTGCGCGTAAACCGTTTTAGGGACCTGTCTGACAATGAGTATTAAGTTTTAGAGTCAAAAAATAAATCCTTCACCACGAAAACTTACAAAACATTATTTTTCAAAAAAGTGGTTTTTACCGTACTTAGGTGGTTTAAATCCAAATTTTCAGCAATTTTCTGATATAGGAGGAAGGTCCGACGGTCCCTTGTACAGTTTCCAAGTTATTAGAGTCATCTCGTGTACGCTTCCGCCTTAAAAATACGTAAAATTAGATTTTTAGGTAAAAAACATCAATAAATGAATAGGGGCCGTGGGCGGCCGTAGAATAAAAAAAAAATATCAACAATTTGGTGTTTTTTTGAGCGTAAACCGTTTTAGGGACCCGTCTGACAATGCGTGTAAAGTTTCAGAGTCGAAAAATAAATCCTTCACCACGAAAACTTACAAAACATTATTTTTCAAAAAAGTGGTTTTTACCGTACTTAGGTGGTTTAAATTTGGATTTTCGGCAATTTTCTGTTATAGGAGTAAGGTCCGACGGTCTGTTGTACAGGTTTTCCGTTTTTAGAGTCATCGCGTGTACGCTTCCGCCTTAAAAATACGTAAAATTAGATTTTTAGGTGAAAAACGTCAATAAATGAACAGGGGCCGTGGGCGGCCGTAGAATAAAAAAAAAATATTGACAATTTGGTGTTTTTTTGAGCGTAAACCGTTTTAGGGACCCGTCTGACAATGCGTGTAAAGTTTCAGAGTCGAAAAATAAATCCTTCACCACGAAAACTTACAAAACATAATTTTTCAAAAAAGTGGTTTTTACCGTACTTAGGTGGTTTAAATCCAAATTTTCGGCAATTTTCTGATATAGGAGGAAGGTCCGACGGTCCCTTGTACAGTTTCCAAGTTTTTAGAGTCATCTCGTGTACGCTTCCGCCTTAAAATTACGTAAAATTAGATTTTTAGGTGAAAAACGTCAATAAATGAACAGGGGCCGTGGGCGGCCGTAGAATAAAAAAAAATATCGACAATTTGGTGTTTTATTGCGCGTAAACCGTTTTAGGGACCCGTCTGACAATGCGTGTAAAGTTTCAGAGTCGAAAAATAAATCCTTCACAACGAAAACTTACAAAACATTATTTTTCAAAAAAGTGGTTTTTACCGTACTTAGGTGGTTTAAATCCAAATTTTCGGCAATTTTCTGATATAGGAGGAAGGTCCGGCGGTCCCTTGTACAGTTTCCAAGTTTTTAGAGTCATCGCGTGTACGCTTCCGCCTTAAAAATACGTAAAATAAGATTTTTAGGTAAAAAACGTCAATAAATGAATAAGGGCCGTGGGCGGCCGTAGAATAAAAAAAAAATATCGACAATTTTGTGTTTTTTTGCGCGTAAACCGTTTTAGGGACCCGTCTGACAATGCGTGTAAAGTTTCAGAGTCAAAAAATAAATCCTTCACCACGAAAACTTACAAAACATTATTTTTCAAAAAAGTGGTTTTTACCGTACTTAGGTGGTTTAAATTTGGATTTTCGGCAATTTTCTGATATAGGAGGAAGGTCCGACGGTCCCTTGTACAGTTTCCAAGTTTTTAGAGTCATCTCGTGTACGCTTCCGCCTTAAAATTACGTAAAATTAGATTTTTAGGTGAAAAACGTCAATAAATGAACAGGGGCCGTGGGCGGCCGTAGAATAAAAAAAAATATCGACAATTTGGTGTTTTTTTGCGCGTAAACCGTTTTAGGGACCCGTCTGACAATGCGTGTAAAGTTTCAGAGTCGAAAAATAAATCCTTCACCACGAAAACTTACAAAACATTATTTTTCAAAAAAGTGGTTTTTACCGTACTTAGGTGGTTTAAATTTGGATTTTCTGCAATTTTCTGTTATAGGAGTAAGGTCCGACGGTCTGTTGTACAGGTTTTCCGTTTTTAGAGTCATCGCGTGTACGCTTCCGCCTTAAAAATACGTAAAATTAGATTTTTTGGTGAAAAACGTCAATAAATGAACAGAAATCGTGGGGGGCCGTAATATAAAAAAAAAATATCGACTATTTGGCGTTTTTTTGCGCGTAAACCGTTTTAGGGACCTGTCTGACAATGAGTATTAAGTTTTAGAGTCAAAAAATAAATCCTTCACCACGAAAACTTACAAAACATTATTTTTCAAAAAAGTGGTTTTTACCGTACTTAGGTGGTTTAAATCCAAATTTTCAGCAATTTTCTGATATAGGAGGAAGGTCCGACGGTCCCTTGTACAGTTTCCAAGTTATTAGAGTCATCGCGTGTACGCTTCCGCCTTAAAAATATGTAAAATTAGATTTTTAGGTAAAAAACGTCAATAAATGAATAAGGGCCGTGGGCGGCCGTAGAATAAAAAAAAAATATCAAGAATTTGGTGTTTTTTTGAGCGTAAACAGTTTTAGGGACCCGTCTGACAATGCGTGTAAAGTTTCAGAGTCGAAAAAAAAATCCTTCACCACGAAAACTAACAAAACATTATTTTTCAAAAAAGTGGTTTTTACCGTACTTAGGTGGTTTAAATTTGGATTTTCGGCAATTTTCTGATATAGGAGGAAGGTCCGACGGTCCCTTGTACAGTTTCCAAGTTTTTAGAGTCATCTCGTGTACGCTTCTGCCTTAAAATTACGTAAAATTAGATTTTTAGGTGAAAAACGTCAATAAATGAACAGGGGCCGTGGGCGGCCGTAGAATAAAAAAAAATATCGACAATTTGGTGTTTTATTGCGCGTAAACCGTTTTAGGGACCCGTCTGACAATGCGTGTAAAGTTTCAGAGTCGAAAAATAAATCCTTCACAACGAAAACTTACAAAACATTATTTTTCAAAAAAGTGGTTTTTACCGTACTTAGGTGGTTTAAATCCAAATTTTCGGCAATTTTCTGATATAGGAGGAAGGTCCGGCGGTCCCTTGTACAGTTTCCAAGTTTTTAGAGTCATCGCGTGTACGCTTCCGCCTTAAAAATACGTAAAATAAGATTTTTAGGTAAAAAACGTCAATAAATGAATAAGGGCCGTGGGCGGCCGTAGAATAAAAAAAAAATATCGACAATTTTGTGTTTTTTTGCGCGTAAACCGTTTTAGGGACCCGTCTGACAATGCGTGTAAAGTTTCAGAGTCAAAAAATAAATCCTTCACCACGAAAACTTACAAAACATTATTTTTCAAAAAAGTGGTTTTTACCGTACTTAGGTGGTTTAAATTTGGATTTTCGGCAATTTTCTGATATAGGAGGAAGGTCCGACGGTCCCTTGTACAGTTTCCAAGTTTTTAGAGTCATCTCGTGTACGCTTCCGCCTTAAAATTACGTAAAATTAGATTTTTAGGTGAAAAACGTCAATAAATGAACAGGGGCCGTGGGCGGACGTAGAATAAAAAAAAATATCGACAATTTGGTGTTTTTTTGCGCGTAAACCGTTTTAGGGACCCGTCTGACAATGCGTGTAAAGTTTCAGAGTCGAAAAATAAATCCTTCACAACTAAAACTTACAAAACATTATTTTTCAAAAAAGTGGTTTTTACCGTACTTAGGTGGTTTAAATTTGAATTTTCGGCAATTTTCTGATATAGGAGGAAGGTCCGGCGGTCCCTTGTACAGTTTCCAAGTTTTTAGAGTCATCGCGTGTACGCTTCCGCCTTAAAATACGTAAAATAAGATTTTTAGGTAAAAAACGTCAATAAATGAATAAGGGCCGTGGGCGGCCGTAGAATAAAAAAAAAATATCGACAATTTTGTGTTTTTTTGCGCGTAAACCGTTTTAGGGAACCGTCTGACAATGCGTGTAAAGTTTCAGAGTCAAAAAATAAATCCTTCACCACGAAAACTTACAAAACATTATTTTTCAAAAAAGTGGTTTTTACCGTACTTAGGTGGTTTAAATTTGGATTTTCGGCAATTCTCTGATATAGGAGGAAGGTCCGACGGTCCCTTGTACAATTTCCAAGTTTTTAGAGTCATCGCGTGTACGCTTCCGCCTTAAAAATACGTAAAATAAGATTTTTAGGTAAAAAACGTCAATAAATGAATAAGGGCCGTGGGCGACCGTAGAATAAAAAAAAAATATCGACAATTTGGTGTTTTTTTGCGCGTAAACCGTTTTAGGGACCCGTCTGACAATGCGTGTAAAGTTTCAGAGTCGAAAAATAAATCCTTCACCACGAAAACTTACAAAACATTATTTTTCAAAAAAGTGGTTTTTACCGTACTTAGGTGGTTTAAATTTGGATTTTCTGCAATTTTCTGTTATAGGAGTAAGGTCCGACGGTCTGTTGTACAGGTTTCCAGTTTTTAGAGTCATCGCGTGTACGCTTCCGCCTTAAAAATACGTAAAATTAGATTTTTTGGTGAAAAACGTCAATAAATGAACAGAATCGTGGGCGGCCGTAATATAAAAAAAAAATATCGACTATTTGGGTTTTTTTGCGCGTAAACCGTTTAGGGACCTGTCTGACAATGAGTATTAAGTTTTAGAGTCAAAAAATAAATCCTTCACCACGAAAACTTACAAAACATTATTTTCAAAAAAGTGGTTTTTACCGTACTTAGGTGGTTTAAATTCAAATTTTCAGGCAATTTTCTGATATAGGAGGAAGGTCCGACGGTCCCTTGTACAGTTTCCAAGTTATTAGAGTCATCTCGTGTACGCTTCCGCCTTAAAAATACGTAAAATTAGATTTTTAGGTAAAAAACGTCAATAAATGAATAGGGGCCGTGGGCGGCCGTAGAATAAAAAAAAAATATCGACAATTTGGTGTTTTTTTGAGCGTAAACCGTTTTAGGGACCCGTCTGACAATGCGTGTAAAGTTTCAGAGTCGAAAAATAAATCCTTCACCACGAAAACTTACAAAACATTATTTTTCAAAAAAGTGGTTTTTACCGTACTTAGGTGGTTTAAATTTGGATTTTCGGCAATTTTCTGATATAGGAGGAAGGTCCGACGGTCCTTGTACAGGTTTCCAGTTTTTAGAGTCATCGCGTGTACGCTTCCGCCTTAAAAATACGTAAAATTAGATTTTTAGGTGAAAAACGTCAATAAATGAACAGGGGCCGTGGGCGGCCGTAGAATAAAAAAAAAATATCGACAATTTGGTGTTTTTTTGAGCGTAAACCGTTTTAGGGACCCGTCTGACAATGCGTGTAAAGTTTCAGAGTCGAAAAAATAAATCCTTCACCACGAAAACTTACAAAACATTATTTTTCAAAAAAGTGGTTTTTACCGTACTTAGGTGGTTTAAATTTGGATTTTCGGCAATTTTCTGATATAGGAGGAAGGTCCGACGGTCCCTTGTACAGTTTCCAAGTTTTTAGAGTCATCTCGTGTACGCTTCCGCCTTAAAATTACGTAAAATTAGATTTTTAGGTGAAAAACGTCAATAAATGAACAGGGGCCGTGGGCGGCCGTAGAATAAAAAAAAATATCGACAATTTGGTGTTTTTTTGCGCGTAAACCGTTTTAGGGACCCGTCTGACAATGCGTGTAAAGTTTCAGAGTCGAAAAATAAATCCTTCACAACGAAAACTTACAAAACATTATTTTTCAAAAAAGTGGTTTTTACCGTACTTAGGTGGTTTAAATTCAAATTTTCGGCAATTTTCTGATATAGGAGGAAGGTCCGACGGTCCCTTGTACAGTTTCCAAGTTTTTAGAGTCATCGCGTGTACGCTTCCGCCTTAAAAATACGTAAAATAAGATTTTTAGGTAAAAAACGTCAATAAATGAATAAGGGCCGTGGGCGGCCGTAGAATAAAAAAAAAATATCGACAATTTGGTGTTTTTTTGCGCGTAAACCGTTTTAGGGACCCGTCTGACAATGCGTGTAAAGTTTCAGAGTCGAAAAATAAATCCTTCACCACGAAAACTTACAAAACATTATTTTTCAAAAAAGTGGTTTTTACCGTACTTAGGTGGTTTAAATTTGGATTTTCGGCAATTTTCTGATATAGGAGGAAGGTCCGACGGTCCCTTGTACAGTTTCCAAGTTTTTAGAGTCATCTCGTGTACGCTTCCGCCTTAAAAATACGTAAAATTAGATTTTTAGGTGAAAAACGTCAATAAATGAACAGGGGCCGTGGGCGGCCGTAGAATAAAAAAAAATATCGACAATTTGGTGTTTTTTTGCGCGTAAACCGTTTTAGGGACCCGTCTGACAATGCGTGTAAAGTTTCAGAGTCGAAAAATAAATCCTTCACAACTAAAACTTACAAAACATTATTTTTCAAAAAAGTGGTTTTTACCGTACTTAGGTGGTTTAAATTTGAATTTTCGGCAATTTTCTGATATAGGAGGAAGGTCCGACGGTCCCTTGTACAGTTTCCAAGTTTTTAGAGTCATCTCGTGTACGCTTCCGCCTAAAAAATACGTGAAATTAGATTCTTATTTGAAAAACGTCAATAAATGAACAGGGGCCGTGGGCGGCCGTAGAATAAAAAAAAAATATCGACAATTTGGTGTTTTTTTGCGCGTAAACCGTTTTAGGGACCCGTCTGACAATGCGTGTAAAGTTTCAGAGTCGAAAAATAAATCCTTCACCACGAAAACTTAAAAAACATTATTTTTCAAAAAAGTGGTTTTTACCGTACTTAGGTGGTTTAAATTTGGATTTTCGGCAATTTTCTGATATAGGAGGAAGGTCCGACGGTCCCTTGTACAGTTTCCAAGTTTTTAGAGTCATCTCGTGTACGCTTCCGCCTTAAAAATACGTAAAATTAGATTTTTAGGTGAAAAACGTCAATAAATGAACAGGGGCCGTGGGCGGCCGTAGAATAAAAAAAAAATATCGACAATTTGGTGTTTTTTTGCGCGTAAACCGTTTTAGGGACCCGTCTGACAATGCGTGTAAAGTTTCAGAGTCGAAAAATAAATCCTTCACCACGAAAACTTACAAAACATTATTTTTCAAAAAAGTGGTTTTTACCGTACTTAGGTGGTTTAAATTTGAATTTTCGGCAATTTTCTGATATAGGAGGAAGGTCCGACGGTCCCTTGTACAGTTTCCAAGTTTTTAGAGTCATCGCGTGTACGCTTCCGCCTTAAAAATACGTAAAATAAGATTTTTAGGTAAAAAACGTCAATAAATGAATAAGGGCCGTGGGCGGCCGTAGAATAAAAAAAAAATATCGACAATTTTGTGTTTTTTTGCGCGTAAACCGTTTTAGGGACCCGTCTGACAATGCGTGTAAAGTTTCAGAGTCAAAAATAAATCCTTCACCACGAAAACTTACAAAACATTATTTTTCAAAAAAGTGGTTTTTACCGTACTTAGGTGGTTTAAATTTGGATTTTCGGCAATTTTCTGATATAGGAGGAAGGTCCGACGGTCCCTTGTACAGTTTCCAAGTTTTTAGAGTCATCTCGTGTACGCTTCCGCCTTAAAATACGTAAAATTAGATTTTTAGGTGAAAAACGTCAATAAATGAACAGGGGCCGTGGGCGGCCGTAGAATAAAAAAAAATATCGACAATTTGGTGTTTTTTTGCGCGTAAACCGTTTTAGGGACCCGTCTGACAATGCGTGTAAAGTTTCAGAGTCGAAAAATAAATCCTTCACCACGAAAACTTACAAAACATTATTTTTCAAAAAAGTGGTTTTTACCGTACTTAGGTGGTTTAAATTTGAATTTTCGGCAATTTTCTGATATAGGAGGAAGGTCCGACGGTCCCTTGTACAATTTCCAAGTTTTTAGAGTCATCGCGTGTACGCTTCCGCCTTAAAAATACGTAAAATAAGATTTTTAGGTAAAAAACGTCAATAAATGAATAAGGGCCGTGGGCGGCCGTAGAATAAAAAAAAAATATCGACAATTTGGTGTTTTTTTGCGCGTAAACCGTTTTAGGGACCCGTCTGACAATGCGTGTAAAGTTTCAGAGTCGAAAAATAAATCCTTCACCACGAAAACTTACAAAACATTATTTTTCAAAAAAGTGGTTTTTACCGTACTTAGGTGGTTTAAATTTGGATTTTCGGCAATTTTCTGATATAGGAGGAAGGTCCGACGGTCCCTTGTACAGTTTCCAAGTTTTTAGAGTCATCTCGTGTACGCTTCCGCCTAAAAAATACGTGAAATTAGATTCTTATTTGAAAAACGTCAATAAATGAACAGAAATCGTGGGGGGCCGTAATATAAAAAAAAAATATCGACTATTTGGCGTTTTTTTGCGCGTAAACCGTTTTAGGGACCTGTCTGACAATGAGTATTAAGTTTTAGAGTCAAAAATAAATCCTTCACCACGAAAACTTACAAAACATTATTTTTCAAAAAAGTGGTTTTTACCGTACTTAGGTGGTTTAAATTTGAATTTTCGGCAATTTTCTGATATAGGAGGAAGGTCCGACGGTCCCTTGTACAGTTTCCAAGTTTTTAGAGTCATCTCGTGTACGCTTCCGCCTTAAAAATACGTAAAATTAGATTTTTAGGTAAAAACGTCAATAAATGAATAGGGGCCGTGGGCGGCCGTAGAATAAAAAAAAAATATCGACAATTTGGTGTTTTTTTGCGCGTAAACCGTTTTAGGGACCCGTCTGACAATGCGTGTAAAGTTTCAGAGTCGAAAAATAAATCCTTCACCACGAAAACTTACAAAACATTATTTTTCAAAAAAGTGGTTTTTACCGTACTTAGGTGGTTTAAATTTGGATTTTCGGCAATTTTCTGATATAGGAGGAAGGTCCGACGGTCCTTGTACAGTTTCCAGTTTTTAGAGTCATCGCGTGTACGCTTCCGCCTTAAAAATACGTAAAATTAGATTTTTAGGTGAAAAACGTCAATAAATGAACAGGGGCCGTGGGCGGCCGTAGAATAAAAAAAAAATATCGACAATTTGGTGTTTTTTTGAGCGTAAACCGTTTTAGGGACCCGTCTGACAATGCGTGTAAAGTTTCAGAGTCGAAAAATAAATCCTTCACCACGAAAACTTACAAAACATTATTTTTCAAAAAAGTGGTTTTTACCGTACTTAGGTGGTTTAAATTTGGATTTTCGGCAATTTTCTGATATAGGAGGAAGGTCCGACGGTCCCTTGTACAGTTTCCAAGTTTTTAGAGTCATCTCGTGTACGCTTCCGCCTTAAAATACGTAAAATTAGATTTTTAGGTGAAAAACGTCAATAAATGAACAGGGGCCGTGGGCGGCCGTAGAATAAAAAAAAATATCGACAATTTGGTGTTTTTTTGCGCGTAAACCGTTTTAGGGACCCGTCTGACAATGCGTGTAAAGTTTCAGAGTCGAAAAATAAATCCTTCACCACGAAAACTTACAAAACATTATTTTTCAAAAAAGTGGTTTTTACCGTACTTAGGTGGTTTAAATTTGAATTTTCGGCAATTTTCTGATATAGGAGGAAGGTCCGACGGTCCCTTGTACAGTTTCCAAGTTTTTAGAGTCATCGCGTGTACGCTTCCGCCTTAAAAATACGTAAAATTAGATTTTTAGGTAAAAAACGTCAATAAATGAATAAGGGCCGTGGGCGGCCGTAGAATAAAAAAAAAATATCGACAATTTGGTGTTTTTTTGCGCGTAAACCGTTTTAGGGACCCGTCTGACAATGCGTGTAAAGTTTCAGAGTCGAAAAATAAATCCTTCACCACGAAAACTTACAAAACATTATTTTTCAAAAAAGTGGTTTTTACCGTACTTAGGTGGTTTAAATTTGGATTTTCGGCAATTTTCTGATATAGGAGGAAGGTCCGACGGTCCCTTGTACAGTTTCCAAGTTTTTAGAGTCATCGCGTGTACGCTTCCGCCTTAAAAATACGTAAAATTAGATTTTTAGGTGAAAAACGTCAATAAATGAATAAGGGGCCGTGGGCGGCCGTAGAATAAAAAAAAAATATCGACAATTTGGTGTTTTTTTGCGCGTAAACCGTTTTAGGGACCCGTCTGACAATGCGTGTAAAGTTTCAGAGTCGAAAAATAAATCCTTCACCACGAAAACTTACAAAACATTATTTTTCAAAAAAGTGGTTTTTACCGTACTTAGGTGGTTTAAATTTGGATTTTCGGCAATTTTCTGATATAGGAGGAAGGTCCGACGGTCCCTTGTACAGTTTCCAAGTTTTTAGAGTCATCTCGTGTACGCTTCCGCCTTAAAAATACGTAAAATTAGATTTTTAGGTGAAAAACGTCAATAAATGAACAGGGGCCGTGGGCGGCCGTAGAATAAAAAAAAAATATCGACAATTTGGTGTTTTTTTGCGCGTAAACCGTTTTAGGGACCCGTCTGACAATGCGTGTAAAGTTTCAGAGTCGAAAAATAAATCCTTCACCACGAAAACTTACAAAACATTATTTTTCAAAAAAGTGGTTTTTACCGTACTTAGGTGGTTTAAATTTGGATTTTCGGCAATTTTCTGATATAGGAGGAAGGTCCGACGGTCCCTTGTACAGTTTCCAAGTTTTTAGAGTCATCTCGTGTACGCTTCCGCCTTAAAAATACGTAAAATTAGATTTTTAGGTGAAAAACGTCAATAAATGAACAGGGGCCGTGGGCGGCCGTAGAATAAAAAAAAATATCGACAATTTGGTGTTTTTTTGAGCGTAAACCGTTTTAGGGACCCGTCTGACAATGCGTGTAAAGTTTCAGAGTCGAAAAATAAATCCTTCACCACGAAAACTTACAAAACATTATTTTTCAAAAAAGTGGTTTTTACCGTACTTAGGTGGTTTAAATTTGAATTTTCGGCAATTTTCTGATATAGGAGGAAGGTCCGACGGTCCCTTGTACAGTTTCCAAGTTTTTAGAGTCATCGCGTGTACGCTTCCGCCTTAAAAATACGTAAAATTAGATTTTTAGGTAAAAAACGTCAATAAATGAATAAGGGCCGTGGGCGGCCGTAGAATAAAAAAAAAATATCGACAATTTGGTGTTTTTTTGAGCGTAAACCGTTTTAGGGACCCGTCTGACAATGCGTGTAATGTTTCAGAGTCGAAAAATAAATCCTTCACCACGAAAACTTACAAAACATTATTTTTCAAAAAAGTGGTTTTTACCGTACTTAGGTGGTTTAAATTTGGATTTTCGGCAATTTTCTGATATAGGAGGAAGGTCCGACGGTCCCTTGTACAGTTTCCAAGTTTTTAGAGTCATCTCGTGTACGCTTCCGCCTTAAAATTACGTAAAATTAGATTTTTAGGTGAAAAACGTCAATAAATGAACAGGGGCCGTGGGCGGCCGTAGAATAAAAAAAAATATCGACAATTTGGTGTTTTTTTGCGCGTAAACCGTTTTAGGGACCCGTCTGACAATGCGTGTAAAGTTTCAGAGTCGAAAAATAAATCCTTCACCACGAAAACTTACAAAACATTATTTTTCAAAAAAGTGGTTTTTACCGTACTTAGGTGGTTTAAATTCAAATTTTCGGCAATTTTCTGATATAGGAGGAAGGTCCGACGGTCCCTTGTACAGTTTCCAAGTTTTTAGAGTCATCGCGTGTACGCTTCCGCCTTAAAAATACGTAAAATAAGATTTTTAGGTAAAAAACGTCAATAAATGAATAAGGGCCGTGGGCGGCCGTAGAATAAAAAAAAAATATCGACAATTTGGTGTTTTTTTGCGCGTAAACCGTTTTAGGGACCCGTCTGACAATGCGTGTAAAGTTTCAGAGTCAAAAAATAAATCCTTCACCACGAAAACTTACAAAACATTATTTTTCAAAAAAGTGGTTTTTACCGTACTTAGGTGGTTTAAATTTGGATTTTCGGCAATTTTCTGATATAGGAGGAAGGTCCGACGGTCCCTTGTACAGTTTCCAAGTTTTTAGAGTCATCTCGTGTACGCTTCCGCCTTAAAATACGTAAAATTAGATTTTTAGGTGAAAAACGTCAATAAATGAACAGGGGCCGTGGGCGGCCGTAGAATAAAAAAAAATATCGACAATTTGGTGTTTTTTTGCGCGTAAACCGTTTTAGGGACCCGTCTGACAATGCGTGTAAAGTTTCAGAGTCGAAAAATAAATCCTTCACCACGAAAACTTACAAAACATTATTTTTCAAAAAAGTGGTTTTTACCGTACTTAGGTGGTTTAAATTTGAATTTTCGGCAATTTTCTGATATAGGAGGAAGGTCCGACGGTCCCTTGTACAGTTTCCAAGTTTTTAGAGTCATCGCGTGTACGCTTCCGCCTTAAAAATACGTAAAATTAGATTTTTAGGTAAAAAACGTCAATAAATGAATAAGGGCCGTGGGCGGCCGTAGAATAAAAAAAAATATCGACAATTTGGTGTTTTTTTGCGCGTAAACCGTTTTAGGGACCCGTCTGACAATGCGTGTAAAGTTTCAGAGTCGAAAAATAAATCCTTCACCACGAAAACTTACAAAACATTATTTTTCAAAAAAGTGGTTTTTACCGTACTTAGGTGGTTTAAATTTGGATTTTCGGCAATTTTCTGATATAGGAGGAAGGTCCGACGGTCCCTTGTACAGTTTCCAAGTTTTTAGAGTCATCTCGTGTACGCTTCCGCCTTAAAAATACGTAAAATTAGATTTTTAGGTGAAAAACGTCAATAAATGAACAGGGGCCGTGGGCGGCCGTAGAATAAAAAAAAAATATCGACAATTTGGTGTTTTTTTGCGCGTAAACCGTTTTAGGGACCCGTCTGACAATGCGTGTAAAGTTTCAGAGTCGAAAAATAAATCCTTCACCACGAAAACTTACAAAACATTATTTTTCAAAAAAGTGGTTTTTACCGTACTTAGGTGGTTTAAATTTGGATTTTCGGCAATTTTCTGATATAGGAGGAAGGTCCGACGGTCTCTTGTACAGTTTCCAAGTTTTTAGAGTCATCTCGTGTACGCTTCCGCCTAAAAAATACGTGAAATTAGATTCGTATTTGAAAAACGTCAATAAATGAACAGGGCCGTGGGCGGCCGTAGAATAAAAAAAAATATCGACAATTTGGTGTTTTTTTGCGCGTAAACCGTTTTAGGGACCCGTCTGACAATGCGTGTAAAGTTTCAGAGTCAAAAAATAAATCCTTCACCACGAAAACTTACAAAACATTATTTTTCAAAAAAGTGGTTTTTACCGTACTTAGGTGGTTTAAATTTGGATTTTCGGCAATTTTCTGATATAGGAGGAAGGTCCGACGGTCCCTTGTACAGTTTCCAAGTTTTTAGAGTCATCTCGTGTACGCTTCCGCCTTAAAAATACGTGAAATTAGATTTTTAGTTGAAAAACGTCAATAAATGAACAGGGGCCGTGGGCGGCCGTAGAATAAAAAAAAATATCGACAATTTGGTGTTTTTTTGAGCGTAAACCGTTTTAGGGACCCGTCTGACAATGCGTGTAAAGTTTCAGAGTCGATAAATAAATCCTTCACCACGAAAACTTACAAAACATAATTTTTCAAAAAAGTGGTTTTTACCGTACTTAGGTGGTTTAAATTTGAATTTTCGGCAATTTTCTGATATAGGAGGAAGGTCCGACGGTCCCTTGTACAGTTTCCAAGTTTTTAGAGTCATCGCGTGTACGCTTCCGCCTTAAAAATACGTAAAATTAGATTTTTAGATGAAAAACGGCAATAAATGAACACAGGCCGTGGCCTGCCGTAGTATTAAATAAAAATATCGACTATTTGGTGTTTTTTTGCGCGTAAACCATTTTAGGGACCCGTCTGACAATGCGTGTAATGTTTCAGAGTCGAAAATTAATCCTTCACCACGAAAACTTGCAAACCATTATTTTTCAAAAAAGTGGTTTTTACCGTACTTAGGTGGTTTAAATTTGGATTTTCTGCAATTTTCTGATATAGGAGGAAAGTCCGACGGTCCCTTGTACAGGTTCCAAGTTTTTAGAGTCATCGCGTGTACGCTTCCGCCTTAAAAATACGTAAAATTAGATTTTTAGGTGAAAAACGGCAATAAATGAACACAGGCCGTGGCATGCCGTAGTATTAAATAAAAATATCGACTATTTGGTGTTTTTTTGCGCGTTAACCGTTTTAGGGACCCGTCTGACAATGCGTGTAATGTTTCAGAGTCGAAAATTAAATCCTCCACCACGAAAACTTGCAAACCATTATTTTTCAAAAAAGTGGTTTTTACCGTACTTAGGTGGTTTAAATTTGGATTTTCTGCAATTTTCTGATATAGGAGGAAGGTCCGACGGTCCCTTGTACAGGTTCCAAGTTTTTAGAGTCATCGCGTGTACGCTTCTGCCTTAAAAATACGTAAAATTAGATTTATAGGTGAAAAACGGCAATAAATGAACACAGGCCGTGGCATGCCGTAGTATTAAATAAAAATATCGACTATTTGGTGTTTTTTTGCGCGTAAACCGTTTTAGGGACCCGTCTGACAATGCGTGTAATGTTTCAGAGTCGAAAATTAAATCCTTCACCACGAAAACTTGCAAATCATTATTTTTCAAAAAAGTGGTTTTTACCGTACTTAGGTGGTTTAAACTTGGATTTTCTGCAATTTTCTGATATAGGAGGAAGGTCCGACATTCCCTTGTACAGGTTCCAAGTTTTTAGAGTCATCGCGTGTACGCTTCCGCCTTAAAAATACGTAAAATTAGATTTTTAGATGAAAAACGGCAAAAAATGAACACAGGCCGTGGCCTGCCGTAGTATTAAATAAAAATATCGACTATTTGGTGTATTTTTGCGCGTAAACCATTTTAGGGACCCGTCTGACAATGCGTGTAATGTTTCAGAGTCGAAAATTAATTCCTTCACCACGAAAAATTGCAAACCATTATTTTTCAAAAAAGTGGTTTTTACCGTACTTAGGTGGTTTAAATTTGGATTTTCTGCAATTTTCTGATATAGGAGGAAAGTCCGACGGTCCCTTGTACAGGTTCCAAGTTTTTAGAGTCATCGCGTGTACGCTTCCGCCTTAAAAATACGTAAAATTAGATTTTTAGGTGAAAAACGGCAATAAATGAACACAGGCCGTGGCATGCCGTAGTATTAAATAAAAATATCGACTATTTGGTGTTTTTTTGCGCGTAAACCGTTTTAGGGACCCGTCTGACAATGCGTGTAATGTTTCAGAGTCGAAAATTAAATCCTCCACCACGAAAACTTGCAAACCATTATTTTTCAAAAAAGTGGTTTTTACCGTACTTAGGTGGTTTAAATTTGGATTTTCTGCAATTTTCTGATATAGGAGGAAGGTCCGACGGTCCCTTGTACAGTTTCCAAGTTTTTAGAGTCATCGCGTGTACGCTTCCGCCTTAAAAATACGTAAAATTAGATTTTTAGATGAAAAACGGCAATAAATGAACACAGGCCGTGGCCTGCCGTAGTATTAAATAAAAATATCGACTATTTGGTGTTTTTTTGCGAGTAAACCGTTTTAGGGACCCTTCTGATAATGCGTGTAAAGTTTCAGATTCGATAAATAAATCCTTAACCGCGAAAACTTGCAAACCATTATTTTTCAAAAAAGTGGTTTTTACCGTACTTAGGTGGTTTAAATTTGGATTTTCTGCAATTTTCTGATATAGGAGGAAAGTCCGACGGTCCCTTGTACAGGTTCCAAGTTTTTAGAGTCATCGCGTGTACGCTTCCGCCTTAAAAATACGTAAAATTAGATTTTTAGGTGAAAAACGGCAATAAATGAACACAGGCCGTGGCCTGCCGTAGTATTAAATAAAAATATCGACTATTTGGTGTTTTTTTGCGAGTAAACCGTTTTAGGGACCCTTCTGATAATGCGTGTAAAGGTTCAGATTCGAAAAATAAATCCTTAACCGCGAAAACTTGCAAACATATATTTTTCAAAAAAGTGGTTTTTACCGTACTTAGGTGGTTTAAACTTGGATTTTCTGCAATTTTCTGATATAGGAGGAAGGTCCGACGGTCCCTTGTACAGTTTCCAAGTTTTTAGAGTCATCGCGTGTACGCTTCCGCCTTAAAAATACGTAAAATTAGATTTTTAGGTGAAAAACGGCAATAAATGAACACAGGCCGTGGCCTGCCGTAGTATTAAATAAAAATATCGACTATTTGGTGTTTTTTTGCGCGTAAACCGTTTTAGGGACCCGTCTGACAATGCGTGTAATGTTTCAGAGTCGAAAAATTAAATCCTTCACCACGAAAACTTGCAAACCATTATTTTTCAAAAAAGTGGTTTTTACCGTACTTAGGTGGTTTAAATTTGGATTTTCTGCAATTTTCTGATATAGGAGGAAGGTCCGACGGTCCCTTGTACAGTTTCCAAGTTTTTAGAGTCATCGCGTGTACGCTTCCGCCTTAAAAATACGTAAAATTAGATTTTTAGATGAAAAACGGCAATAAATGAACACAGGCCGTGGCCTGCCGTAGTATTAAATAAAAATATCGACTATTTGGTGTATTTTTGCGCGTAAACCATTTTAGGGACCCGTCTGACAATGCGTGTAATGTTTCAGAGTCGAAAATTAATTCCTTCACCACGAAAACTTGCAAACCATTATTTTTCAAAAAAGTGGTTTTTACCGTACTTAGGTGGTTTAAATTTGGATTTTCTGCAATTTTCTGATATAGGAGGAAGGTCCGACGGTCCCTTGTACAGGTTCCAAGTTTTTAGAGTCATCGCGTGTACGCTTCCGCCTTAAAAATACGTAAAATTAGATTTTTAGGTGAAAAACGGCAATAAATGAACACAGGCCGTGGCATGCCGTAGTATTAAATAAAAATATCGACTATTTGGTGTTTTTTTGCGCGTAAACCGTTTTAGGGACCCGTCTGACAATGCGTGTAATGTTTCAGAGTCGAAAATTAAATCCTCCACCACGAAAACTTGCAAACCATTATTTTTCAAAAAAGTGGTTTTTACCGTACTTAGGTGGTTTAAATTTGGATTTTCTGCAATTTTCTGATATAGGAGGAAGGTCCGACGGTCCCTTGTACAGTTTCCAAGTTTTTAGAGTCATCGCGTGTACGCTTCCGCCTTAAAAATACGTAAAATTAGATTTTTAGATGAAAAACGGCAATAAATGAACACAGGCCGTGGCCTGCCGTAGTATTAAATAAAAATATCGACTATTTGGTGTATTTTTGCGCGTAAACCATTTTAGGGACCCGTCTGACAATGCGTGTAATGTTTCAGAGTCGAAAATTAATTCCTTCACCACGAAAAATTGCAAACCATTATTTTTCAAAAAAGTGGTTTTTACCGTACTTAGGTGGTTTAAATTTGGATTTTCTGCAATTTTCTGATATAGGAGGAAAGTCCGACGGTCCCTTGTACAGGTTCCAAGTTTTTAGAGTCATCGCGTGTACGCTTCCGCCTTAAAAATACGTAAAATTAGATTTTTAGGTGAAAAACGGCAATAAATGAACACAGGCCGTGGCATGCCGTAGTATTAAATAAAAATATCGACTATTTGGTGTTTTTTTGCGCGTTAACCGTTTTAGGGACCCGTCTGACAATGCGTGTAATGTTTCAGAGTCGAAAATTAAATCCTCCACCACGAAAACTTGCAAACCATTATTTTTCAAAAAAGTGGTTTTTACCGTACTTAGGTGGTTTAAATTTGGATTTTCTGCAATTTTCTGATATAGGAGGAAGGTCCGACGGTCCCTTGTACAGTTTCCAAGTTTTTAGAGTCATCGCGTGTACGCTTCCGCCTTAAAAATACGTAAAATTAGATTTTTAGATGAAAAACGGCAATAAATGAACACAGGCCGTGGCCTGCCGTAGTATTAAATAAAAATATCGACTATTTGGTGTTTTTTTGCGAGTAAACCGTTTTAGGGACCCTTCTGATAATGCGTGTAAAGTTTCAGATTCGATAAATAAATCCTTAACCGCGAAAACTTGCAAACCATTATTTTTCAAAAAAGTGGTTTTTACCGTACTTAGGTGGTTTAAATTTGGATTTTCTGCAATTTTCTGATATAGGAGGAAGGTCCGACAGTCCCTTGTACAGGTTCCAAGTTTTTAGAGTCATCGCGTGTACGCTTCCGCCTTAAAAATACGTAAAATTAGATTTTTAGATGAAAAACGGCAATAAATGAACACAGGCCGTGGCCTGCCGTAGTATTAAATAAAAATATCGACTATTTGGTGTATTTTTGCGCGTAAACCATTTTAGGGACCCGTCTGACAATGCGTGTAATGTTTCAGAGTCGAAAATTAATTCCTTCACCACGAAAAATTGCAAACCATTATTTTTCAAAAAAGTGGTTTTTACCGTACTTAGGTGGTTTAAATTTGGATTTTCTGCAATTTTCTGATATAGGAGGAAGGTCCGACGGTCCCTTGTACAGGTTCCAAGTTTTTAGAGTCATCGCGTGTACGCTTCCGCCTTAAAAATACGTAAAATTAGATTTTTAGGTGAAAAACGGCAATAAATGAACACAGGCCGTGGCATGCCGTAGTATTAAATAAAAATATCGACTATTTGGTGTTTTTTTGCGCGTAAACCGTTTTAGGGACCCGTCTGACAATGCGTGTAATGTTTCAGAGTCGAAAATTAAATCCTCCACCACGAAAACTTGCAAACCATTATTTTTCAAAAAAGTGGTTTTTACCGTACTTAGGTGGTTTAAATTTGGATTTTCTGCAATTTTCTGATATAGGAGGAAGGTCCGACGGTCCCTTGTACAGTTTCCAAGTTTTTAGAGTCATCGCGTGTACGCTTCCGCCTTAAAAATACGTAAAATTAGATTTTTAGATGAAAAACGGCAATAAATGAACACAGGCCGTGGCCTGCCGTAGTATTAAATAAAAATATCGACTATTTGGTGTTTTTTTGCGAGTAAACCGTTTTAGGGACCCTTCTGATAATGCGTGTAAAGTTTCAGATTCGATAAATAAATCCTTAACCGCGAAAACTTGCAAACCATTATTTTTCAAAAAAGTGGTTTTTACCGTACTTAGGTGGTTTAAATTTGGATTTTCTGCAATTTTCTGATATAGGAGGAAGGTCCGACGGTCCCTTGTACAGGTTCCAAGTTTTTAGAGTCATCGCGTGTACGCTTCCGCCTTAAAAATACGTAAAATTAGGTTTTTAGGTGAAAAACGGCAATAAATGAACACAGGCCGTGGCCTGCCGTAGTATTAAATAAAAATATCGACTATTTGGTGTTTTTTTGCGCGTAAACCGTTTTAGGGACCCGTCTGACAATGCGTGTAATGTTTCAGAGTCGAAAATTAAATCCTCCACCACGAAAACTTGCAAACCATTATTTTTCAAAAAAGTGGTTTTTACCGTACTTAGGTGGTTTAAATTTGGATTTTCTGCAATTTTCTGATATAGGAGGAAAGTCCGACGGTCCCTTGTACAGTTTCCAAGTTTTTAGAGTCATCGCGTGTACGCTTCCGCCTTAAAAATACGTAAAATTAGATTTTTAGATGAAAAACGGCAATAAATGAACACAGGCCTTGGCCTGCCGTAGTATTAAATAAAAATATCGACTATTTAGTGTTTTTTTGCGAGTAAACCGTTTTAGGGACCCTTCTGATAATGCGTGTAAAGTTTCAGATTCGATAAATAAATCCTCCACCACGAAAACTTGCAAACCATTATTTTTCAAAAAAGTGGTTTTTACCGTACTTAGGTGGTTTAAACTTGGATTTTCTGCAATTTTCTGATATAGGAGAAGGTCCGACGGTCCCTTGTACAGTTCCAAGTTTTTAGAGTCATCGCGTGTACGCTTCCGCCTTAAAAATACGTAAAATTAGATTTTTAGGTGAAAAACGGCAATAAATGAACACAGGCCGTGGCCTGCCGTAGTATTAAATAAAAATATCGACTATTTGGTGTTTTTTTGCGCGTAAACCGTTTTAGGGACCCGTCTGACAATGCGTGTAATGTTTCAGAGTCGAAAATTAAATCCTCCACCACGAAAACTTGCAAACCATTATTTTTCAAAAAAGTGGTTTTTACCGTACTTAGGTGGTTTAAACTTGGATTTTCTGCAATTTTCTGATATAGGAGGAAGGTCCGACGGTCCCTTGTACAGTTTCCAAGTTTTTAGAGTCATCGCGTGTACGCTTCCGCCTTAAAAATACGTAAAATTAGATTTTTAGGTGAAAAACGGCAATAAATGAACACAGGCCGTGGCCTGCCGTAGTATTAAATAAAAATATCGACTTTTTGGTGTTTTTTTGCTAGTAAACCGTTTTAGGGACCCTTCTGATAATGCGTGTAAAGTTTCAGATTCGAAAAATAAATCCTTAACCGCGAAAACTTGCAAACATTATTTTTCAAAAAAGTGGTTTTTACCGTACTTAGGTGGTTTAAATTTGGATTTTCTGCAATTTTCTGATATAGGAGGAAGGTCCGACGGTCCCTTGTACAGTTTCCAAGTTTTTAGAGTCATCGCGTGTACGCTTCCGCCTTAAAAATACGTAAAATTAGATTTTTAGATGAAAAACGGCAATAAATGAACACAGGCCGTGGCCTGCCGTAGTATTAAATAAAAATATCGACTATTTGGTGTTTTTTTGCGCGTAAACCGTTTTAGGGACCCGTCTGACAATGCGTGTAATGTTTCAGAGTCGAAAATTAATCCTTCACCACGAAAACTTGCAAACCATTATTTTTCAAAAAAGTGGTTTTTACCGTACTTAGGTGGTTTAAATTTGGATTTTCTGCAATTTTCTGATATAGGAGGAAGGTCCGACGGTCCCTTGTACAGGTTCCAAGTTTTTAGAGTCATCGCGTGTACGCTTCCGCCTTAAAAATACGTAAAATTAGATTTTTAGGTGAAAAACGGCAATAAATGAACACAGGCCGTGGCCTGCCGTAGTATTAAATAAAAATATCGACTATTTGGTGTTTTTTTGCGCGTAAACCGTTTTAGGGACCCGTCTGACAATGCGTGTAATGTTTCAGAGTCGAAAATTAAATCCTCCACCACGAAAACTTGCAAACCATTATTTTTCAAAAAAGTGGTTTTTACCGTACTTAGGTGGTTTAAATTTGGATTTTCTGCAATTTTCTGATATAGGAGGAAGGTCCGACGGTCCCTTGTACAGTTTCCAAGTTTTTAGAGTCATCGCGTGTACGCTTCCGCCTTAAAAATACGTAAAATTAGATTTTTAGATGAAAAACGGCAATAAATGAACACAGGCCGTGGCCTGCCGTAGTATTAAATAAAAATATCGACTATTTGGTGTTTTTTTGCGCGTAAACCGTTTTAGGGACCCGTCTGACAATGCGTGTAATGTTTCAGAGTCGAAAATAAATCCTTCACCACGAAAACTTGCAAACCATTATTTTTCAAAAAAGTGGTTTTTACCGTACTTAGGTGGTTTAAATTTGGATTTTCTGCAATTTTCTGATATAGGAGGAAGGTCCGACGGTCCCTTGTACAGGTTCCAAGTTTTTAGAGTCATCGCGTGTACGCTTCCGCCTTAAAAATACGTAAAATTAGATTTTTAGGTGAAAAACGGCAATAAATGAACACAGGCCGTGGCCTGCCGTAGTATTAAATAAAAATATCGACTATTTGGTGTTTTTTTGCGCGTAAACCGTTTTAGGGACCCTTCTGATAATGCGTGTAAAGTTTCAGAGTCGAAAATAAATCCTTAACCGCGAAAACTTGCAAACCATTATTTTTCAAAAAAGTGGTTTTTACCGTACTTAGGTGGTTTAAATTTGGATTTTCTGCAATTTTCTGATATAGGAGGAAGGTCCGACGGTCCCTTGTACAGTTTCCAAGTTTTTAGAGTCATCGCGTGTACGCTTCCGCCTTAAAAATACGTAAAATTAGATTTTTAGGTGAAAAACGGCAATAAATGAACACAGGCCGTGGCCTGCCGTAGTATTAAATAAAAATATCGACTATTTGGTGTTTTTTTGCGCGTAAACCGTTTTAGGGACCCGTCTGACAATGCGTGTAATGTTTCAGAGTCGAAAATTAAATCCTTCACCACGAAAACTTGCAAACCATTATTTTTCAAAAAAGTGGTTTTTACCGTACTTAGGTGGTTTAAATTTGGATTTTCTGCAATTTTCTGATATAGGAGGAAGGTCCGACGGTCCCTTGTACAGGTTCCAAGTTTTTAGAGTCATCGCGTGTACGCTTCCGCCTTAAAAATACGTAAAATTAGATTTTTAGGTGAAAAACGGCAATAAATGAACACAGGCCGTGGCCTGCCGTAGTATTAAATAAAAATATCGACTATTTGGTGTTTTTTGCGCGTAAACCGTTTTAGGGACCCGTCTGACAATGCGTGTAATGTTTCAGAGTCGAAAATTAAATCCTCCACCACGAAAACTTGCAAACCATTATTTTTCAAAAAAGTGGTTTTTACCGTACTTAGGTGGTTTAAATTTGGATTTTCTGCAATTTTCTGATATAGGAGGAAGGTCCGACGGTCCCTTGTACAGTTTCCAAGTTTTTAGAGTCATCGCGTGTACGCTTCCGCCTTAAAAATACGTAAAATTAGATTTTTAGATGAAAAACGGCAATAAATGAACACAGGCCGTGGCCTGCCGTAGTATTAAATAAAAATATCGACTATTTGGTGTTTTTTTGCGCGTAAACCGTTTTAGGGACCCGTCTGACAATGCGTGTAAAGTTTCAGAGTCGAAAATAAATCCTTCACCACGAAAACTTGCAAACCATTATTTTTCAAAAAAGTGGTTTTTACCGTACTTAGGTGGTTTAAATTTGGATTTTCTGCAATTTTCTGATATAGGAGGAAGGTCCGACGGTCCCTTGTACAGGTTCCAAGTTTTTAGAGTCATCGCGTGTACGCTTCCGCCTTAAAAATACGTAAAATTAGATTTTTAGGTGAAAAACGGCAATAAATGAACACAGGCCGTGGCCTGCCGTAGTATTAAATAAAAATATCGACTATTTGGTGTTTTTTTGCGCGTAAACCGTTTTAGGGACCCGTCTGACAATGCGTGTAATGTTTCAGAGTCGAAAATTAAATCCTCCACCACGAAAACTTGCAAACCATTATTTTTCAAAAAAGTGGTTTTTACCGTACTTAGGTGGTTTAAATTTGGATTTTCTGCAATTTTCTGATATAGGAGGAAGGTCCGACGGTCCCTTGTACAGTTTCCAAGTTTTTAGAGTCATCGCGTGTACGCTTCCGCCTTAAAAATACGTAAAATTAGATTTTTAGGTGAAAAACGGCAATAAATGAACACAGGCCGTGGCCTGCCGTAGTATTAAATAAAAATATCGACTATTTGGTGTTTTTTTGCGCGTAAACCGTTTTAGGGACCCGTCTGACAATGCGTGTAATGTTTCAGAGTCGAAAATTAAATCCTTCACCACGAAAACTTGCAAACCATTATTTTTCAAAAAAGTGGTTTTTACCGTACTTAGGTGGTTTAAATTTGGATTTTCTGCAATTTTCTGATATAGGAGGAAGGTCCGACGGTCCCTTGTACAGGTTCCAAGTTTTTAGAGTCATCGCGTGTACGCTTCCGCCTTAAAAATACGTAAAATTAGATTTTTAGGTGAAAAACGGCAATAAATGAACACAGGCCGTGGCCTGCCGTAGTATTAAATAAAAATATCGACTATTTGGTGTTTTTTTGCGCGTAAACCGTTTTAGGGACCCTTCTGACAATGCGTGTAATGTTTCAGATTCGAAAATAAATCCTTCACCGCGAAACTTGCAAACCATTATTTTTCAAAAAAGTGGTTTTTACCGTACTTAGGTGGTTTAAATTTGGATTTTCTGCAATTTTCTGATATAGGAGGAAGGTCCGACGGTCCCTTGTACAGGTTCCAAGTTTTTAGAGTCATCGCGTGTACGCTTCCGCCTTAAAAATACGTAAAATTAGATTTTTAGGTGAAAAACGGCAATAAATGAACACAGGCCGTGGCCTGCCGTAGTATTAAATAAAAATATCGACTATTTGGTGTTTTTTTTGCGCGTAAACCGTTTTAGGGACCCGTCTGACAATGCGTGTAATGTTTCAGAGTCGAAAATTAAATCCTTCACCACGAAAACTTGCAAACCATTATTTTTCAAAAAAGTGGTTTTTACCGTACTTAGGTGGTTTAAATTTGGATTTTCTGCAATTTTCTGATATAGGAGGAAGGTCCGACGGTCCCTTGTACAGGTTCCAAGTTTTTAGAGTCATCGCGTGTACGCTTCCGCCTTAAAAATACGTAAAATTAGATTTTTAGGTGAAAAACGGCAATAAATGAACACAGGCCGTGGCCTGCCGTAGTATTAAATAAAAATATCGACTATTTGGTGTTTTTTTGCGCGTAAACCGTTTTAGGGACCCGTCTGACAATGCGTGTAATGTTTCAGAGTCGAAAATTAAATCCTTCACCACGAAAACTTGCAAACCATTATTTTTCAAAAAAGTGGTTTTTACCGTACTTAGGTGGTTTAAATTTGGATTTTCTGCAATTTTCTGATATAGGAGGAAGGTCCGACGGTCCCTTGTACAGTTTCCAAGTTTTTAGAGTCATCGCGTGTACGCTTCCGCCTTAAAAATACGTAAAATTAGATTTTTAGGTGAAAAACGGCAATAAATGAACACAGGCCGTGGCCTGCCGTAGTATTAAATAAAAATATCGACTATTTGGTGTTTTTTTGCGCGTAAACCGTTTTAGGGACCCTTCTGATAATGCGTGTAAGTTTCAGAGTCGAAAATAAATCCTTCACCACGAAAACTTGCAAACCATTATTTTTCAAAAAAGTGGTTTTTACCGTACTTAGGTGGTTTAAATTTGGATTTTCTGCAATTTTCTGATATAGGAGGAAGGTCCGACGGTCCCTTGTACAGGTTCCAAGTTTTTAGAGTCATCGCGTGTACGCTTCCGCCTTAAAAATACGTAAAATTAGATTTTTAGGTGAAAAACGGCAATAAATGAACACAGGGCCGTGGCCTGCCGTAGTATTAAATAAAAATATCGACTATTTGGTGTTTTTTTGCGCGTAAACCGTTTTAGGGACCCGTCTGACAATGCGTGTAATGTTTCAGAGTCGAAAATTAAATCCTTCACCACGAAAACTTGCAAACCATTATTTTTCAAAAAAGTGGTTTTTACCGTACTTAGGTGGTTTAAATTTGGATTTTCTGCAATTTTCTGATATAGGAGGAAGGTCCGACGGTCCCTTGTACAGTTTCCAAGTTTTTAGAGTCATCGCGTGTACGCTTCCGCCTTAAAAATACGTAAAATTAGATTTTTAGGTGAAAAACGGCAATAAATGAACACAGGCCGTGGCTGCCGTAGTATTAAATAAAAATATCGACTATTTGGTGTTTTTTTGCGCGTAAACCGTTTTAGGGACCCGTCTGACAATGCGTGTAATGTTTCAGAGTCGAAAATTAAATCCTTCACCACGAAAACTTGCAAACCATTATTTTTCAAAAAAGTGGTTTTTACCGTACTTAGGTGGTTTAAATTTGGATTTTCTGCAATTTTCTGATATAGGAGGAAGGTCCGACGGTCCCTTGTACAGTTTCCAAGTTTTTAGAGTCATCGCGTGTACGCTTCCGCCTTAAAAATACGTAAAATTAGATTTTTAGGTGAAAAACGGCAATAAATGAACACAGGCCGTGGCCTGCCGTAGTATTAAATAAAAATATCGACTATTTGGTGTTTTTTTGCGCGTAAACCGTTTTAGGGACCCGTCTGACAATGCGTGTAATGTTTCAGAGTCGAAAATTAAATCCTTCACCACGAAAACTTGCAAACCATTATTTTTCAAAAAAGTGGTTTTTACCGTACTTAGGTGGTTTAAATTTGGATTTTCTGCAATTTTCTGATATAGGAGGAAGGTCCGACGGTCCCTTGTACAGTTTCCAAGTTTTTAGAGTCATCGCGTGTACGCTTCCGCCTTAAAAATACGTAAAATTAGATTTTTAGGTGAAAAACGGCAATAAATGAACACAGGCCGTGGCCTGCCGTAGTATTAAATAAAAATATCGACTATTTGGTGTTTTTTTGCGCGTAAACCGTTTTAGGGACCCGTCTGACAATGCGTGTAATGTTTCAGAGTCGAAAATTAAATCCTTCACCACGAAAACTTGCAAACCATTATTTTTCAAAAAAGTGGTTTTTACCGTACTTAGGTGGTTTAAATTTGGATTTTCTGCAATTTTCTGATATAGGAGGAAGGTCCGACGGTCCCTTGTACAGGTTCCAAGTTTTTAGAGTCATCGCGTGTACGCTTCCGCCTTAAAAATACGTAAAATTAGATTTTTAGGTGAAAAACGGCAATAAATGAACACAGGCCGTGGCCTGCCGTAGTATTAAATAAAAATATCGACTATTTGGTGTTTTTTTGCGCGTAAACCGTTTTAGGGACCCGTCTGACAATGCGTGTAATGTTTCAGAGTCGAAAATTAAATCCTTCACCACGAAAACTTGCAAACCATTATTTTTCAAAAAAGTGGTTTTTACCGTACTTAGGTGGTTTAAATTTGGATTTTCTGCAATTTTCTGATATAGGAGGAAGGTCCGACGGTCCCTTGTACAGTTTCCAAGTTTTTAGAGTCATCGCGTGTACGCTTCCGCCTTAAAAATACGTAAAATTAGATTTTTAGGTGAAAAACGGCAATAAATGAACACAGGCCGTGGCCTGCCGTAGTATTAAATAAAAATATCGACTATTTGGTGTTTTTTTGCGCGTAAACCGTTTTAGGGACCCGTCTGACAATGCGTGTAATGTTTCAGAGTCGAAAATTAAATCCTTCACCACGAAAACTTGCAAACCATTATTTTTCAAAAAAGTGGTTTTTACCGTACTTAGGTGGTTTAAATTTGGATTTTCTGCAATTTTCTGATATAGGAGGAAGGTCCGACGGTCCCTTGTACAGGTTCCAAGTTTTTAGAGTCATCGCGTGTACGCTTCCGCCTTAAAAATACGTAAAATTAGATTTTTAGGTGAAAAACGGCAATAAATGAACACAGGCCGTGGCCTGCCGTAGTATTAAATAAAAATATCGACTATTTGGTGTTTTTTTGCGCGTAAACCGTTTTAGGGACCCGTCTGACAATGCGTGTAATGTTTCAGAGTCGAAAATTAAATCCTTCACCACGAAAACTTGCAAACCATTATTTTTCAAAAAAGTGGTTTTTACCGTACTTAGGTGGTTTAAATTTGGATTTTCTGCAATTTTCTGATATAGGAGGAAGGTCCGACGGTCCCTTGTACAGTTTCCAAGTTTTTAGAGTCATCGCGTGTACGCTTCCGCCTTAAAAATACGTAAAATTAGATTTTTAGGTGAAAAACGGCAATAAATGAACACAGGCCGTGGCCTGCCGTAGTATTAAATAAAAATATCGACTATTTGGTGTTTTTTTGCGCGTAAACCGTTTTAGGGACCCGTCTGACAATGCGTGTAATGTTTCAGAGTCGAAAATTAAATCCTTCACCACGAAAACTTGCAAACCATTATTTTTCAAAAAAGTGGTTTTTACCGTACTTAGGTGGTTTAAATTTGGATTTTCTGCAATTTTCTGATATAGGAGGAAGGTCCGACGGTCCCTTGTACAGTTTCCAAGTTTTTAGAGTCATCGCGTGTACGCTTCCGCCTTAAAAATACGTAAAATTAGATTTTTAGGTGAAAAACGGCAATAAATGAACACAGGCCGTGGCCTGCCGTAGTATTAAATAAAAATATCGACTATTTGGTGTTTTTTTGCGCGTAAACCGTTTTAGGGACCCGTCTGACAATGCGTGTAATGTTTCAGAGTCGAAAATTAAATCCTTCACCACGAAAACTTGCAAACCATTATTTTTCAAAAAAGTGGTTTTTACCGTACTTAGGTGGTTTAAATTTGGATTTTCTGCAATTTTCTGATATAGGAGGAAGGTCCGACGGTCCCTTGTACAGGTTCCAAGTTTTTAGAGTCATCGCGTGTACGCTTCCGCCTTAAAAATACGTAAAATTAGATTTTTAGGTGAAAAACGGCAATAAATGAACACAGGCCGTGGCCTGCCGTAGTATTAAATAAAAATATCGACTATTTGGTGTTTTTTTGCGCGTAAACCGTTTTAGGGACCCGTCTGATAATGCGTGTAAAGTTTCAGAGTCGAAAATAAATCCTTCACCACGAAAACTTGCAAACCATTATTTTTCAAAAAAGTGGTTTTTACCGTACTTAGGTGGTTTAAATTTGGATTTTCTGCAATTTTCTGATATAGGAGGAAGGTCCGACGGTCCCTTGTACAGTTCCAAGTTTTTAGAGTCATCGCGTGTACGCTTCCGCCTTAAAAATACGTAAAATTAGATTTTTAGGTGAAAAACGGCAATAAATGAACACAGGCCGTGGCCTGCCGTAGTATTAAATAAAAATATCGACTATTTGGTGTTTTTTTGCGCGTAAACCGTTTTAGGGACCCGTCTGACAATGCGTGTAATGTTTCAGAGTCGAAAATTAAATCCTCCACCACGAAAACTTGCAAACCATTATTTTTCAAAAAAGTGGTTTTTACCGTACTTAGGTGGTTTAAATTTGGATTTTCTGCAATTTTCTGATATAGGAGGAAGGTCCGACGGTCCCTTGTACAGTTTCCAAGTTTTTAGAGTCATCGCGTGTACGCTTCCGCCTTAAAAATACGTAAAATTAGATTTTTAGATGAAAAACGGCAATAAATGAACACAGGCCGTGGCCTGCCGTAGTATTAAATAAAAATATCGACTATTTGGTGTTTTTTTGCGCGTAAACCGTTTTAGGGACCCGTCTGACAATGCGTGTAATGTTTCAGAGTCGAAAATTAAATCCTTCACCACGAAAACTTGCAAACCATTATTTTTCAAAAAAGTGGTTTTTACCGTACTTAGGTGGTTTAAATTTGGATTTTCTGCAATTTTCTGATATAGGAGGAAGGTCCGACGGTCCCTTGTACAGGTTCCAAGTTTTTAGAGTCATCGCGTGTACGCTTCCGCCTTAAAAATACGTAAAATTAGATTTTTAGGTGAAAAACGGCAATAAATGAACACAGGCCGTGGCCTGCCGTAGTATTAAATAAAAATATCGACTATTTGGTGTTTTTTTGCGCGTAAACCGTTTTAGGGACCCGTCTGACAATGCGTGTAAAGTTTCAGAGTCGAAAATAAATCCTTCACCACGAAAACTTGCAAACCATTATTTTTCAAAAAAGTGGTTTTTACCGTACTTAGGTGGTTTAAATTTGGATTTTCTGCAATTTTCTGATATAGGAGGAAGGTCCGACGGTCCCTTGTACAGGTTCCAAGTTTTAGAGTCATCGCGTGTACGCTTCCGCCTTAAAAATACGTAAAATTAGATTTTTAGGTGAAAAACGGCAATAAATGAACACAGGCCGTGGCCGGCCGTAGTATTAAATAAAAATATCGACTATTTGGTGTTTTTTTGCGCGTAAACCGTTTTAGGGACCCGTCTGACAATGCGTGTAATGTTTCAGAGTCGAAAATTAAATCCTCACCACGAAAACTTGCAAACATTATTTTTCAAAAAAGTGGTTTTTACCGTACTTAGGTGGTTTAAATTTGGATTTTCTGCAATTTTCTGATATAGGAGGAAGGTCCGACGGTCCCTTGTACAGTTTCCAAGTTTTTAGAGTCATCGCGTGTACGCTTCCGCCTTAAAAATACGTAAAATTAGATTTTTAGATGAAAAACGGCAATAAATGAACACAGGCCGTGGCCTGCCGTAGTATTAAATAAAAATATCGACTATTTGGTGTTTTTTTGCGCGTAAACCGTTTTAGGGACCCGTCTGACAATGCGTGTAATGTTTCAGAGTCGAAAATTAAATCCTTCACCACGAAAACTTGCAAACCATTATTTTTCAAAAAAGTGGTTTTTACCGTACTTAGGTGGTTTAAATTTGGATTTTCTGCAATTTTCTGATATAGGAGGAAGGTCCGACGGTCCCTTGTACAGTTTCCAAGTTTTTAGAGTCATCGCGTGTACGCTTCCGCCTTAAAAATACGTAAAATTAGATTTTTAGGTGAAAAACGGCAATAAATGAACACAGGCCGTGGCCTGCCGTAGTATTAAATAAAAATATCGACTATTTGGTGTTTTTTTGCGCGTAAACCGTTTTAGGGACCCGTCTGACAATGCGTGTAATGTTTCAGAGTCGAAAATTAAATCCTTCACCACGAAAACTTGCAAACCATTATTTTTCAAAAAAGTGGTTTTTACCGTACTTAGGTGGTTTAAATTTGGATTTTCTGCAATTTTCTGATATAGGAGGAAGGTCCGACGGTCCCTTGTACAGGTTCCAAGTTTTTAGAGTCATCGCGTGTACGCTTCCGCCTTAAAAATACGTAAAATTAGATTTTTAGGTGAAAAACGGCAATAAATGAACACAGGCCGTGGCCTGCCGTAGTATTAAATAAAAATATCGACTATTTGGTGTTTTTTTGCGCGTAAACCGTTTTAGGGACCCGTCTGACAATGCGTGTAATGTTTCAGAGTCGAAAATTAAATCCTTCACCACGAAAACTTGCAAACCATTATTTTTCAAAAAAGTGGTTTTTACCGTACTTAGGTGGTTTAAATTTGGATTTTCTGCAATTTTCTGATATAGGAGGAAGGTCCGACGGTCCCTTGTACAGGTTCCAAGTTTTTAGAGTCATCGCGTGTACGCTTCCGCCTTAAAAATACGTAAAATTAGATTTTTAGGTGAAAAACGGCAATAAATGAACACAGGCCGTGGCCTGCCGTAGTATTAAATAAAAATATCGACTATTTGGTGTTTTTTTGCGCGTAAACCGTTTTAGGGACCCGTCTGACAATGCGTGTAATGTTTCAGAGTCGAAAATTAAATCCTTCACCACGAAAACTTGCAAACCATTATTTTTCAAAAAAGTGGTTTTTACCGTACTTAGGTGGTTTAAATTTGGATTTTCTGCAATTTTCTGATATAGGAGGAAGGTCCGACGGTCCCTTGTACAGTTTCCAAGTTTTTAGAGTCATCGCGTGTACGCTTCCGCCTTAAAAATACGTAAAATTAGATTTTTAGGTGAAAAACGGCAATAAATGAACACAGGCCGTGGCCTGCCGTAGTATTAAATAAAAATATCGACTATTTGGTGTTTTTTTGCGCGTAAACCGTTTTAGGGACCCGTCTGACAATGCGTGTAATGTTTCAGAGTCGAAAATTAAATCCTTCACCACGAAAACTTGCAAACCATTATTTTTCAAAAAAGTGGTTTTTACCGTACTTAGGTGGTTTAAATTTGGATTTTCTGCAATTTTCTGATATAGGAGGAAGGTCCGACGGTCCCTTGTACAGTTTCCAAGTTTTTAGAGTCATCGCGTGTACGCTTCCGCCTTAAAAATACGTAAAATTAGATTTTTAGGTGAAAAACGGCAATAAATGAACACAGGCCGTGGCCTGCCGTAGTATTAAATAAAAATATCGACTATTTGGTGTTTTTTGCGCGTAAACCGTTTTAGGGACCCGTCTGACAATGCGTGTAATGTTTCAGAGTCGAAAATTAAATCCTTCACCACGAAAACTTGCAAACCATTATTTTTCAAAAAAGTGGTTTTTACCGTACTTAGGTGGTTTAAATTTGGATTTTCTGCAATTTTCTGATATAGGAGGAAGGTCCGACGGTCCCTTGTACAGTTTCCAAGTTTTTAGAGTCATCGCGTGTACGCTTCCGCCTTAAAAATACGTAAAATTAGATTTTTAGATGAAAAACGGCAATAAATGAACACAGGCCGTGGCCTGCCGTAGTATTAAATAAAAATATCGACTATTTGGTGTTTTTTTGCGCGTAAACCGTTTTAGGGACCCGTCTGACAATGCGTGTAATGTTTCAGAGTCGAAAATTAAATCCTTCACCACGAAAACTTGCAAACCATTATTTTTCAAAAAAGTGGTTTTTACCGTACTTAGGTGGTTTAAATTTGGATTTTCTGCAATTTTCTGATATAGGAGGAAGGTCCGACGGTCCCTTGTACAGTTTCCAAGTTTTTAGAGTCATCGCGTGTACGCTTCCGCCTTAAAAATACGTAAAATTAGATTTTTAGATGAAAAACGGCAATAAATGAACACAGGCCGTGGCCTGCCGTAGTATTAAATAAAAATATCGACTATTTGGTGTTTTTTTGCGCGTAAACCGTTTTAGGGACCCGTCTGACAATGCGTGTAATGTTTCAGAGTCGAAAATTAAATCCTTCACCACGAAAACTTGCAAACCATTATTTTTCAAAAAAGTGGTTTTTACCGTACTTAGGTGGTTTAAATTTGGATTTTCTGCAATTTTCTGATATAGGAGGAAGGTCCGACGGTCCCTTGTACAGTTTCCAAGTTTTTAGAGTCATCGCGTGTACGCTTCCGCCTTAAAAATACGTAAAATTAGATTTTTAGGTGAAAAACGGCAATAAATGAACACAGGCCGTGGCCTGCCGTAGTATTAAATAAAAATATCGACTATTTGGTGTTTTTTTGCGCGTAAACCGTTTTAGGGACCCGTCTGACAATGCGTGTAATGTTTCAGAGTCGAAAATTAAATCCTTCACCACGAAAACTTGCAAACCATTATTTTTCAAAAAAGTGGTTTTTACCGTACTTAGGTGGTTTAAATTTGGATTTTCTGCAATTTTCTGATATAGGAGGAAGGTCCGACGGTCCCTTGTACAGTTTCCAAGTTTTTAGAGTCATCGCGTGTACGCTTCCGCCTTAAAAATACGTAAAATTAGATTTTTAGGTGAAAAACGGCAATAAATGAACACAGGCCGTGGCCTGCCGTAGTATTAAATAAAAATATCGACTATTTGGTGTTTTTTTGCGCGTAAACCGTTTTAGGGACCCGTCTGACAATGCGTGTAATGTTTCAGAGTCGAAAATTAAATCCTTCACCACGAAAACTTGCAAACCATTATTTTTCAAAAAAGTGGTTTTTACCGTACTTAGGTGGTTTAAATTTGGATTTTCTGCAATTTTCTGATATAGGAGGAAGGTCCGACGGTCCCTTGTACAGTTTCCAAGTTTTTAGAGTCATCGCGTGTACGCTTCCGCCTTAAAAATACGTAAAATTAGATTTTTAGGTGAAAAACGGCAATAAATGAACACAGGCCGTGGCCTGCCGTAGTATTAAATAAAAATATCGACTATTTGGTGTTTTTTTGCGCGTAAACCGTTTTAGGGACCCGTCTGACAATGCGTGTAATGTTTCAGAGTCGAAAATTAAATCCTTCACCACGAAAACTTGCAAACCATTATTTTTCAAAAAAGTGGTTTTTACCGTACTTAGGTGGTTTAAATTTGGATTTTCTGCAATTTTCTGATATAGGAGGAAGGTCCGACGGTCCCTTGTACAGTTTCCAAGTTTTTAGAGTCATCGCGTGTACGCTTCCGCCTTAAAAATACGTAAAATTAGATTTTTAGGTGAAAAACGGCAATAAATGAACACAGGCCGTGGCCTGCCGTAGTATTAAATAAAAATATCGACTATTTGGTGTTTTTTTGCGCGTAAACCGTTTTAGGGACCCGTCTGACAATGCGTGTAATGTTTCAGAGTCGAAAATAAATCCTTCACCACGAAAACTTGCAAACCATTATTTTTCAAAAAAGTGGTTTTTTACCGTACTTAGGTGGTTTAAATTTGGATTTTCTGCAATTTTCTGATATAGGAGGAAGGTCCGACGGTCCCTTGTACAGTTTCCAAGTTTTTAGAGTCATCGCGTGTACGCTTCCGCCTTAAAAATACGTAAAATTAGATTTTTAGGTGAAAAACGGCAATAAATGAACACAGGCCGTGGCCTGCCGTAGTATTAAATAAAAATATCGACTATTTGGTGTTTTTTTGCGCGTAAACCGTTTTAGGGACCCGTCTGACAATGCGTGTAATGTTTCAGAGTCGAAAATTAAATCCTCCACCACGAAAACTTGCAAACCATTATTTTTCAAAAAAGTGGTTTTTACCGTACTTAGGTGGTTTAAATTTGGATTTTCTGCAATTTTCTGATATAGGAGGAAGGTCCGACGGTCCCTTGTACAGTTTCCAAGTTTTTAGAGTCATCGCGTGTACGCTTCCGCCTTAAAAATACGTAAAATTAGATTTTTAGGTGAAAAACGGCAATAAATGAACACAGGCCGTGGCCTGCCGTAGTATTAAATAAAAATATCGACTATTTGGTGTTTTTTTGCGCGTAAACCGTTTTAGGGACCCGTCTGACAATGCGTGTAATGTTTCAGAGTCGAAAATTAAATCCTTCACCACGAAAACTTGCAAACCATTATTTTTCAAAAAAGTGGTTTTTACCGTACTTAGGTGGTTTAAATTTGGATTTTCTGCAATTTTCTGATATAGGAGGAAGGTCCGACGGTCCCTTGTACAGTTTCCAAGTTTTTAGAGTCATCGCGTGTACGCTTCCGCCTTAAAAATACGTAAAATTAGATTTTTAGGTGAAAAACGGCAATAAATGAACACAGGGCCGTGGCCTGCCGTAGTATTAAATAAAAATATCGACTATTTGGTGTTTTTTTGCGCGTAAACCGTTTTAGGGACCCGTCTGACAATGCGTGTAATGTTTCAGAGTCGAAAATTAAATCCTTCACCACGAAAACTTGCAAACCATTATTTTTCAAAAAAGTGGTTTTTACCGTACTTAGGTGGTTTAAATTTGGATTTTCTGCAATTTTCTGATATAGGAGGAAGGTCCGACGGTCCCTTGTACAGTTTCCAAGTTTTTAGAGTCATCGCGTGTACGCTTCCGCCTTAAAAATACGTAAAATTAGATTTTTAGGTGAAAAACGGCAATAAATGAACACAGGGCCGTGGCCTGCCGTAGTATTAAATAAAAATATCGACTATTTGGTGTTTTTTTGCGCGTAAACCGTTTTAGGGACCCGTCTGACAATGCGTGTAATGTTTCAGAGTCGAAAATTAAATCCTTCACCACGAAAACTTGCAAACCATTATTTTTCAAAAAAGTGGTTTTTACCGTACTTAGGTGGTTTAAATTTGGATTTTCTGCAATTTTCTGATATAGGAGGAAGGTCCGACGGTCCCTTGTACAGTTTCCAAGTTTTTAGAGTCATCGCGTGTACGCTTCCGCCTTAAAAATACGTAAAATTAGATTTTTAGATGAAAAACGGCAATAAATGAACACAGGCCGTGGCCTGCCGTAGTATTAAATAAAAATATCGACTATTTGGTGTTTTTTTGCGCGTAAACCGTTTTAGGGACCCGTCTGACAATGCGTGTAATGTTTCAGAGTCGAAAATTAAATCCTTCACCACGAAAACTTGCAAACCATTATTTTTCAAAAAAGTGGTTTTTACCGTACTTAGGTGGTTTAAATTTGGATTTTCTGCAATTTTCTGATATAGGAGGAAGGTCCGACGGTCCCTTGTACAGTTTCCAAGTTTTTAGAGTCATCGCGTGTACGCTTCCGCCTTAAAAATACGTAAAATTAGATTTTTAGGTGAAAAACGGCAATAAATGAACACAGGCCGTGGCCTGCCGTAGTATTAAATAAAAATATCGACTATTTGGTGTTTTTTTGCGCGTAAACCGTTTTAGGGACCCGTCTGACAATGCGTGTAATGTTTCAGAGTCGAAAATTAAATCCTTCACCACGAAAACTTGCAAACCATTATTTTTCAAAAAAGTGGTTTTTACCGTACTTAGGTGGTTTAAATTTGGATTTTCTGCAATTTTCTGATATAGGAGGAAGGTCCGACGGTCCCTTGTACAGTTTCCAAGTTTTTAGAGTCATCGCGTGTACGCTTCCGCCTTAAAAATACGTAAAATTAGATTTTTAGGTGAAAAACGGCAATAAATGAACACAGGCCGTGGCCTGCCGTAGTATTAAATAAAAATATCGACTATTTGGTGTTTTTTTGCGCGTAAACCGTTTTAGGGACCCGTCTGACAATGCGTGTAATGTTTCAGAGTCGAAAATAAATCCTTCACCACGAAAACTTGCAAACCATTATTTTTCAAAAAAGTGGTTTTTACCGTACTTAGGTGGTTTAAATTTGGATTTTCTGCAATTTTCTGATATAGGAGGAAGGTCCGACGGTCCCTTGTACAGGTTCCAAGTTTTTAGAGTCATCGCGTGTACGCTTCCGCCTTAAAAATACGTAAAATTAGATTTTTAGGTGAAAAACGGCAATAAATGAACACAGGCCGTGGCCTGCCGTAGTATTAAATAAAAATATCGACTATTTGGTGTTTTTTTGCGCGTAAACCGTTTTAGGGACCCGTCTGACAATGCGTGTAATGTTTCAGAGTCGAAAATTAAATCCTTCACCACGAAAACTTGCAAACCATTATTTTTCAAAAAAGTGGTTTTTACCGTACTTAGGTGGTTTAAATTTGGATTTTCTGCAATTTTCTGATATAGGAGGAAGGTCCGACGGTCCCTTGTACAGGTTCCAAGTTTTTAGAGTCATCGCGTGTACGCTTCCGCCTTAAAAATACGTAAAATTAGATTTTTAGGTGAAAAACGGCAATAAATGAACACAGGCCGTGGCCTGCCGTAGTATTAAATAAAAATATCGACTATTTGGTGTTTTTTTGCGCGTAAACCGTTTTAGGGACCCGTCTGACAATGCGTGTAATGTTTCAGAGTCGAAAATTAATCCTCCACCACGAAAACTTGCAAACCATTATTTTTCAAAAAAGTGGTTTTTACCGTACTTAGGTGGTTTAAATTTGGATTTTCTGCAATTTTCTGATATAGGAGGAAGGTCCGACGGTCCCTTGTACAGTTTCCAAGTTTTTAGAGTCATCGCGTGTACGCTTCCGCCTTAAAAATACGTAAAATTAGATTTTTAGGTGAAAAACGGCAATAAATGAACACAGGCCGTGGCCTGCCGTAGTATTAAATAAAAATATCGACTATTTGGTGTTTTTTTGCGCGTAAACCGTTTTAGGGACCCGTCTGACAATGCGTGTAATGTTTCAGAGTCGAAAATTAAATCCTCACCACGAAAACTTGCAAACCATTATTTTTCAAAAAAGTGGTTTTTACCGTACTTAGGTGGTTTAAATTTGGATTTTCTGCAATTTTCTGATATAGGAGGAAGGTCCGACGGTCCCTTGTACAGTTTCCAAGTTTTTAGAGTCATCGCGTGTACGCTTCCGCCTTAAAAATACGTAAAATTAGATTTTTAGGTGAAAAACGGCAATAAATGAACACAGGCCGTGGCCTGCCGTAGTATTAAATAAAAATATCGACTATTTGGTGTTTTTTTGCGCGTAAACCGTTTTAGGGACCCGTCTGACAATGCGTGTAATGTTTCAGAGTCGAAAATTAAATCCTTCACCACGAAAACTTGCAAACCATTATTTTTCAAAAAAGTGGTTTTTACCGTACTTAGGTGGTTTAAATTTGGATTTTCTGCAATTTTCTGATATAGGAGGAAGGTCCGACGGTCCCTTGTACAGGTTCCAAGTTTTTAGAGTCATCGCGTGTACGCTTCCGCCTTAAAAATACGTAAAATTAGATTTTTAGATGAAAAACGGCAATAAATGAACACAGGCCGTGGCCTGCCGTAGTATTAAATAAAAATATCGACTATTTGGTGTTTTTTTGCGCGTAAACCGTTTTAGGGACCCGTCTGACAATGCGTGTAATGTTTCAGAGTCGAAAATAAATCCTTCACCACGAAAACTTGCAAACCATTATTTTTCAAAAAAGTGGTTTTTACCGTACTTAGGTGGTTTAAATTTGGATTTTCTGCAATTTTCTGATATAGGAGGAAGGTCCGACGGTCCCTTGTACAGTTTCCAAGTTTTTAGAGTCATCGCGTGTACGCTTCCGCCTTAAAAATACGTAAAATTAGATTTTTAGATGAAAAACGGCAATAAATGAACACAGGCCGTGGCCTGCCGTAGTATTAAATAAAAATATCGACTATTTGGTGTTTTTTTGCGCGTAAACCGTTTTAGGGACCCGTCTGACAATGCGTGTAATGTTTCAGAGTCGAAAATTAAATCCTTCACCACGAAAACTTGCAAACCATTATTTTTCAAAAAAGTGGTTTTTACCGTACTTAGGTGGTTTAAATTTGGATTTTCTGCAATTTTCTGATATAGGAGGAAGGTCCGACGGTCCCTTGTACAGTTTCCAAGTTTTTAGAGTCATCGCGTGTACGCTTCCGCCTTAAAAATACGTAAAATTAGATTTTTAGGTGAAAAACGGCAATAAATGAACACAGGCCGTGGCCTGCCGTAGTATTAAATAAAAATATCGACTATTTGGTGTTTTTTTGCGCGTAAACCGTTTTAGGGACCCGTCTGATAATGCGTGTAATGTTTCAGAGTCGAAAATAAATCCTTCACCACGAAAACTTGCAAACCATTATTTTTCAAAAAAGTGGTTTTTACCGTACTTAGGTGGTTTAAATTTGGATTTTCTGCAATTTTCTGATATAGGAGGAAGGTCCGACGGTCCCTTGTACAGTTCCAAGTTTTTAGAGTCATCGCGTGTACGCTTCCGCCTTAAAAATACGTAAAATTAGATTTTTAGGTGAAAAACGGCAATAAATGAACACAGGCCGTGGCCTGCCGTAGTATTAAATAAAAATATCGACTATTTGGTGTTTTTTTGCGCGTAAACCGTTTTAGGGACCCGTCTGACAATGCGTGTAATGTTTCAGAGTCGAAAATTAAATCCTCCACCACGAAAACTTGCAAACCATTATTTTTCAAAAAAGTGGTTTTTACCGTACTTAGGTGGTTTAAATTTGGATTTTCTGCAATTTTCTGATATAGGAGGAAGGTCCGACGGTCCCTTGTACAGTTTCCAAGTTTTTAGAGTCATCGCGTGTACGCTTCCGCCTTAAAAATACGTAAAATTAGATTTTTAGGTGAAAAACGGCAATAAATGAACACAGGCCGTGGCCTGCCGTAGTATTAAATAAAAATATCGACTATTTGGTGTTTTTTTGCGCGTAAACCGTTTTAGGGACCCGTCTGACAATGCGTGTAATGTTTCAGAGTCGAAAATTAAATCCTCCACCACGAAAACTTGCAAACCATTATTTTTCAAAAAAGTGGTTTTTACCGTACTTAGGTGGTTTAAATTTGGATTTTCTGCAATTTTCTGATATAGGAGGAAGGTCCGACGGTCCCTTGTACAGTTTCCAAGTTTTTAGAGTCATCGCGTGTACGCTTCCGCCTTAAAAATACGTAAAATTAGATTTTTAGGTGAAAAACGGCAATAAATGAACACAGGCCGTGGCCTGCCGTAGTATTAAATAAAAATATCGACTATTTGGTGTTTTTTTGCGCGTAAACCGTTTTAGGGACCCGTCTGACAATGCGTGTAATGTTTCAGAGTCGAAAATAAATCCTTCACCACGAAAACTTGCAAACCATTATTTTTCAAAAAAGTGGTTTTTACCGTACTTAGGTGGTTTAAATTTGGATTTTCTGCAATTTTCTGATATAGGAGGAAGGTCCGACGGTCCCTTGTACAGTTTCCAAGTTTTTAGAGTCATCGCGTGTACGCTTCCGCCTTAAAAATACGTAAAATTAGATTTTTAGGTGAAAAACGGCAATAAATGAACACAGGCCGTGGCCTGCCGTAGTATTAAATAAAAATATCGACTATTTGGTGTTTTTTTGCGCGTAAACCGTTTTAGGGACCCGTCTGACAATGCGTGTAATGTTTCAGAGTCGAAAATTAAATCCTCCACCACGAAAACTTGCAAACCATTATTTTTCAAAAAAGTGGTTTTTACCGTACTTAGGTGGTTTAAATTTGGATTTTCTGCAATTTTCTGATATAGGAGGAAGGTCCGACGGTCCCTTGTACAGTTTCCAAGTTTTTAGAGTCATCGCGTGTACGCTTCCGCCTTAAAAATACGTAAAATTAGATTTTTAGGTGAAAAACGGCAATAAATGAACACAGGCCGTGGCCTGCCGTAGTATTAAATAAAAATATCGACTATTTGGTGTTTTTTTGCGCGTAAACCGTTTTAGGGACCCGTCTGACAATGCGTGTAATGTTTCAGAGTCGAAAATTAAATCCTTCACCACGAAAACTTGCAAACCATTATTTTTCAAAAAAGTGGTTTTTACCGTACTTAGGTGGTTTAAATTTGGATTTTCTGCAATTTTCTGATATAGGAGGAAGGTCCGACGGTCCCTTGTACAGGTTCCAAGTTTTTAGAGTCATCGCGTGTACGCTTCCGCCTTAAAAATACGTAAAATTAGATTTTTAGGTGAAAAACGGCAATAAATGAACACAGGCCGTGGCCTGCCGTAGTATTAAATAAAAATATCGACTATTTGGTGTTTTTTTGCGCGTAAACCGTTTTAGGGACCCGTCTGACAATGCGTGTAATGTTTCAGAGTCGAAAATTAAATCCTCCACCACGAAAACTTGCAAACCATTATTTTTCAAAAAAGTGGTTTTTACCGTACTTAGGTGGTTTAAATTTGGATTTTCTGCAATTTTCTGATATAGGAGGAAGGTCCGACGGTCCCTTGTACAGGTTCCAAGTTTTTAGAGTCATCGCGTGTACGCTTCCGCCTTAAAAATACGTAAAATTAGATTTTTAGATGAAAAACGGCAATAAATGAACACAGGCCGTGGCCTGCCGTAGTATTAAATAAAAATATCGACTATTTGGTGTTTTTTTGCGCGTAAACCGTTTTAGGGACCCGTCTGACAATGCGTGTAATGTTTCAGAGTCGAAAATTAAATCCTTCACCACGAAAACTTGCAAACCATTATTTTTCAAAAAAGTGGTTTTTACCGTACTTAGGTGGTTTAAATTTGGATTTTCTGCAATTTTCTGATATAGGAGGAAGGTCCGACGGTCCCTTGTACAGTTTCCAAGTTTTTAGAGTCATCGCGTGTACGCTTCCGCCTTAAAAATACGTAAAATTAGATTTTTAGGTGAAAAACGGCAATAAATGAACACAGGCCGTGGCCTGCCGTAGTATTAAATAAAAATATCGACTATTTGGTGTTTTTTTGCGCGTAAACCGTTTTAGGGACCCGTCTGACAATGCGTGTAATGTTTCAGAGTCGAAAATTAAATCCTCCACCACGAAAACTTGCAAACCATTATTTTTCAAAAAAGTGGTTTTTACCGTACTTAGGTGGTTTAAATTTGGATTTTCTGCAATTTTCTGATATAGGAGGAAGGTCCGACGGTCCCTTGTACAGGTTCCAAGTTTTTAGAGTCATCGCGTGTACGCTTCCGCCTTAAAAATACGTAAAATTAGATTTTTAGGTGAAAAACGGCAATAAATGAACACAGGCCGTGGCCTGCCGTAGTATTAAATAAAAATATCGACTATTTGGTGTTTTTTTGCGCGTAAACCGTTTTAGGGACCCGTCTGACAATGCGTGTAATGTTTCAGAGTCGAAAATTAAATCCTCCACCACGAAAACTTGCAAACCATTATTTTTCAAAAAAGTGGTTTTTACCGTACTTAGGTGGTTTAAATTTGGATTTTCTGCAATTTTCTGATATAGGAGGAAGGTCCGACGGTCCCTTGTACAGTTTCCAAGTTTTTAGAGTCATCGCGTGTACGCTTCCGCCTTAAAAATACGTAAAATTAGATTTTTAGATGAAAAACGGCAATAAATGAACACAGGCCGTGGCCTGCCGTAGTATTAAATAAAAATATCGACTATTTGGTGTTTTTTTGCGCGTAAACCGTTTTAGGGACCCGTCTGACAATGCGTGTAATGTTTCAGAGTCGAAAATTAAATCCTCCACCACGAAAACTTGCAAACCATTATTTTTCAAAAAAGTGGTTTTTACCGTACTTAGGTGGTTTAAATTTGGATTTTCTGCAATTTTCTGATATAGGAGGAAGGTCCGACGGTCCCTTGTACAGGTTCCAAGTTTTTAGAGTCATCGCGTGTACGCTTCCGCCTTAAAAATACGTAAAATTAGATTTTTAGGTGAAAAACGGCAATAAATGAACACAGGCCGTGGCCTGCCGTAGTATTAAATAAAAATATCGACTATTTGGTGTTTTTTTGCGCGTAAACCGTTTTAGGGACCCGTCTGACAATGCGTGTAATGTTTCAGAGTCGAAAATTAAATCCTCCACCACGAAAACTTGCAAACCATTATTTTTCAAAAAAGTGGTTTTTACCGTACTTAGGTGGTTTAAATTTGGATTTTCTGCAATTTTCTGATATAGGAGGAAGGTCCGACGGTCCCTTGTACAGGTTCCAAGTTTTTAGAGTCATCGCGTGTACGCTTCCGCCTTAAAAATACGTAAAATTAGATTTTTAGGTGAAAAACGGCAATAAATGAACACAGGCCGTGGCCTGCCGTAGTATTAAATAAAAATATCGACTATTTGGTGTTTTTTTGCGCGTAAACCGTTTTAGGGACCCGTCTGACAATGCGTGTAATGTTTCAGAGTCGAAAATTAAATCCTCCACCACGAAAACTTGCAAACCATTATTTTTCAAAAAAGTGGTTTTTACCGTACTTAGGTGGTTTAAATTTGGATTTTCTGCAATTTTCTGATATAGGAGGAAGGTCCGACGGTCCCTTGTACAGTTTCCAAGTTTTTAGAGTCATCGCGTGTACGCTTCCGCCTTAAAAATACGTAAAATTAGATTTTTAGGTGAAAAACGGCAATAAATGAACACAGGCCGTGGCCTGCCGTAGTATTAAATAAAAATATCGACTATTTGGTGTTTTTTTGCGCGTAAACCGTTTTAGGGACCCGTCTGACAATGCGTGTAATGTTTCAGAGTCGAAAATTAAATCCTCACCACGAAAACTTGCAAACCATTATTTTTCAAAAAAGTGGTTTTTACCGTACTTAGGTGGTTTAAATTTGGATTTTCTGCAATTTTCTGATATAGGAGGAAGGTCCGACGGTCCCTTGTACAGTTTCCAAGTTTTTAGAGTCATCGCGTGTACGCTTCCGCCTTAAAAATACGTAAAATTAGATTTTTAGGTGAAAAACGGCAATAAATGAACACAGGCCGTGGCCTGCCGTAGTATTAAATAAAAATATCGACTATTTGGTGTTTTTTTGCGCGTAAACCGTTTTAGGGACCCGTCTGACAATGCGTGTAATGTTTCAGAGTCGAAAATTAAATCCTTCACCACGAAAACTTGCAAACCATTATTTTTCAAAAAAGTGGTTTTTACCGTACTTAGGTGGTTTAAATTTGGATTTTCTGCAATTTTCTGATATAGGAGGAAGGTCCGACGGTCCCTTGTACAGGTTCCAAGTTTTTAGAGTCATCGCGTGTACGCTTCCGCCTTAAAAATACGTAAAATTAGATTTTTAGGTGAAAAACGGCAATAAATGAACACAGGCCGTGGCCTGCCGTAGTATTAAATAAAAATATCGACTATTTGGTGTTTTTTTGCGCGTAAACCGTTTTAGGGACCCGTCTGATAATGCGTGTAATGTTTCAGAGTCGAAAATTAAATCCTTCACCACGAAAACTTGCAAACCATTATTTTTCAAAAAAGTGGTTTTTACCGTACTTAGGTGGTTTAAATTTGGATTTTCTGCAATTTTCTGATATAGGAGGAAGGTCCGACGGTCCCTTGTACAGTTTCCAAGTTTTTAGAGTCATCGCGTGTACGCTTCCGCCTTAAAAATACGTAAAATTAGATTTTTAGGTGAAAAACGGCAATAAATGAACACAGGCCGTGGCCTGCCGTAGTATTAAATAAAAATATCGACTATTTGGTGTTTTTTTGCGCGTAAACCGTTTTAGGGACCCGTCTGACAATGCGTGTAATGTTTCAGAGTCGAAAATTAAATCCTCCACCACGAAAACTTGCAAACCATTATTTTTCAAAAAAGTGGTTTTTACCGTACTTAGGTGGTTTAAATTTGGATTTTCTGCAATTTTCTGATATAGGAGGAAGGTCCGACGGTCCCTTGTACAGTTTCCAAGTTTTTAGAGTCATCGCGTGTACGCTTCCGCCTTAAAAATACGTAAAATTAGATTTTTAGGTGAAAAACGGCAATAAATGAACACAGGCCGTGGCCTGCCGTAGTATTAAATAAAAATATCGACTATTTGGTGTTTTTTTGCGCGTAAACCGTTTTAGGGACCCGTCTGACAATGCGTGTAATGTTTCAGAGTCGAAAATTAAATCCTCCACCACGAAAACTTGCAAACCATTATTTTTCAAAAAAGTGGTTTTTACCGTACTTAGGTGGTTTAAATTTGGATTTTCTGCAATTTTCTGATATAGGAGGAAGGTCCGACGGTCCCTTGTACAGTTTCCAAGTTTTTAGAGTCATCGCGTGTACGCTTCCGCCTTAAAAATACGTAAAATTAGATTTTTAGATGAAAAACGGCAATAAATGAACACAGGCCGTGGCCTGCCGTAGTATTAAATAAAAATATCGACTATTTGGTGTTTTTTTGCGCGTAAACCGTTTTAGGGACCCGTCTGACAATGCGTGTAATGTTTCAGAGTCGAAAATTAAATCCTCCACCACGAAAACTTGCAAACCATTATTTTTCAAAAAAGTGGTTTTTACCGTACTTAGGTGGTTTAAATTTGGATTTTCTGCAATTTTCTGATATAGGAGGAAGGTCCGACGGTCCCTTGTACAGTTTCCAAGTTTTTAGAGTCATCGCGTGTACGCTTCCGCCTTAAAAATACGTAAAATTAGATTTTTAGGTGAAAAACGGCAATAAATGAACACAGGCCGTGGCCTGCCGTAGTATTAAATAAAAATATCGACTATTTGGTGTTTTTTTGCGCGTAAACCGTTTTAGGGACCCGTCTGACAATGCGTGTAATGTTTCAGAGTCGAAAATTAAATCCTCCACCACGAAAACTTGCAAACCATTATTTTTCAAAAAAGTGGTTTTTACCGTACTTAGGTGGTTTAAATTTGGATTTTCTGCAATTTTCTGATATAGGAGGAAGGTCCGACGGTCCCTTGTACAGTTTCCAAGTTTTTAGAGTCATCGCGTGTACGCTTCCGCCTTAAAAATACGTAAAATTAGATTTTTAGATGAAAAACGGCAATAAATGAACACAGGCCGTGGCCTGCCGTAGTATTAAATAAAAATATCGACTATTTGGTGTTTTTTTGCGCGTAAACCGTTTTAGGGACCCGTCTGACAATGCGTGTAATGTTTCAGAGTCGAAAATTAAATCCTCCACCACGAAAACTTGCAAACCATTATTTTTCAAAAAAGTGGTTTTTACCGTACTTAGGTGGTTTAAATTTGGATTTTCTGCAATTTTCTGATATAGGAGGAAGGTCCGACGGTCCCTTGTACAGGTTCCAAGTTTTTAGAGTCATCGCGTGTACGCTTCCGCCTTAAAAATACGTAAAATTAGATTTTTAGATGAAAAACGGCAATAAATGAACACAGGCCGTGGCCTGCCGTAGTATTAAATAAAAATATCGACTATTTGGTGTTTTTTTGCGCGTAAACCGTTTTAGGGACCCGTCTGACAATGCGTGTAATGTTTCAGAGTCGAAAATTAAATCCTTCACCACGAAAACTTGCAAACCATTATTTTTCAAAAAAGTGGTTTTTACCGTACTTAGGTGGTTTAAATTTGGATTTTCTGCAATTTTCTGATATAGGAGGAAGGTCCGACGGTCCCTTGTACAGTTTCCAAGTTTTTAGAGTCATCGCGTGTACGCTTCCGCCTTAAAAATACGTAAAATTAGATTTTTAGGTGAAAAACGGCAATAAATGAACACAGGCCGTGGCCTGCCGTAGTATTAAATAAAAATATCGACTATTTGGTGTTTTTTTGCGCGTAAACCGTTTTAGGGACCCGTCTGACAATGCGTGTAATGTTTCAGAGTCGAAAATTAAATCCTCACCACGAAAACTTGCAAACCATTATTTTTCAAAAAAGTGGTTTTTACCGTACTTAGGTGGTTTAAATTTGGATTTTCTGCAATTTTCTGATATAGGAGGAAGGTCCGACGGTCCCTTGTACAGTTTCCAAGTTTTTAGAGTCATCGCGTGTACGCTTCCGCCTTAAAAATACGTAAAATTAGATTTTTAGGTGAAAAACGGCAATAAATGAACACAGGCCGTGGCCTGCCGTAGTATTAAATAAAAATATCGACTATTTGGTGTTTTTTTGCGCGTAAACCGTTTTAGGGACCCGTCTGACAATGCGTGTAATGTTTCAGAGTCGAAAATTAAATCCTCCACCACGAAAACTTGCAAACCATTATTTTTCAAAAAAGTGGTTTTTACCGTACTTAGGTGGTTTAAATTTGGATTTTCTGCAATTTTCTGATATAGGAGGAAGGTCCGACGGTCCCTTGTACAGTTTCCAAGTTTTTAGAGTCATCGCGTGTACGCTTCCGCCTTAAAAATACGTAAAATTAGATTTTTAGGTGAAAAACGGCAATAAATGAACACAGGCCGTGGCCTGCCGTAGTATTAAATAAAAATATCGACTATTTGGTGTTTTTTTGCGCGTAAACCGTTTTAGGGACCCGTCTGACAATGCGTGTAATGTTTCAGAGTCGAAAATTAAATCCTTCACCACGAAAACTTGCAAACCATTATTTTTCAAAAAAGTGGTTTTTACCGTACTTAGGTGGTTTAAATTTGGATTTTCTGCAATTTTCTGATATAGGAGGAAGGTCCGACGGTCCCTTGTACAGTTTCCAAGTTTTTAGAGTCATCGCGTGTACGCTTCCGCCTTAAAAATACGTAAAATTAGATTTTTAGGTGAAAAACGGCAATAAATGAACACAGGCCGTGGCCTGCCGTAGTATTAAATAAAAATATCGACTATTTGGTGTTTTTTTGCGCGTAAACCGTTTTAGGGACCCGTCTGACAATGCGTGTAATGTTTCAGAGTCGAAAATTAAATCCTTCACCACGAAAACTTGCAAACCATTATTTTTCAAAAAAGTGGTTTTTACCGTACTTAGGTGGTTTAAATTTGGATTTTCTGCAATTTTCTGATATAGGAGGAAGGTCCGACGGTCCCTTGTACAGTTTCCAAGTTTTTAGAGTCATCGCGTGTACGCTTCCGCCTTAAAAATACGTAAAATTAGATTTTTAGGTGAAAAACGGCAATAAATGAACACAGGCCGTGGCCTGCCGTAGTATTAAATAAAAATATCGACTATTTGGTGTTTTTTTGCGCGTAAACCGTTTTAGGGACCCGTCTGACAATGCGTGTAATGTTTCAGAGTCGAAAATTAAATCCTCCACCACGAAAACTTGCAAACCATTATTTTTCAAAAAAGTGGTTTTTACCGTACTTAGGTGGTTTAAATTGGATTTTCTGCAATTTTCTGATATAGGAGGAAGGTCCGACGGTCCCTTGTACAGTTTCCAAGTTTTTAGAGTCATCGCGTGTACGCTTCCGCCTTAAAAATACGTAAAATTAGATTTTTAGGTGAAAAACGGCAATAAATGAACACAGGCCGTGGCCTGCCGTAGTATTAAATAAAAATATCGACTATTTGGTGTTTTTTTGCGCGTAAACCGTTTTAGGGACCCGTCTGACAATGCGTGTAATGTTTCAGAGTCGAAAATTAAATCCTCCACCACGAAAACTTGCAAACCATTATTTTTCAAAAAAGTGGTTTTTACCGTACTTAGGTGGTTTAAATTTGGATTTTCTGCAATTTTCTGATATAGGAGGAAGGTCCGACGGTCCCTTGTACAGGTTCCAAGTTTTTAGAGTCATCGCGTGTACGCTTCCGCCTTAAAAATACGTAAAATTAGATTTTTAGGTGAAAAACGGCAATAAATGAACACAGGCCGTGGCCTGCCGTAGTATTAAATAAAAATATCGACTATTTGGTGTTTTTTTGCGCGTAAACCGTTTTAGGGACCCGTCTGATAATGCGTGTAAATGTTTCAGAGTCGAAAATAAATCCTTAACCGCGAAAACTTGCAAACATATATTTTTCAAAAAAGTGGTTTTTGACGTACTTAGGTGGTTTAAATTTGGATTTTCTGCAATTTTCTGATATAGGAGGAAGGTCCGACGGTCCCTTGTACAGTTTCCAAGTTTTTAGAGTCATCGCGTGTACGCTTCCGCCTTAAAAATACGTAAAATTAGATTTTTAGGTGAAAAACGGCAATAAATGAACACAGGCCGTGGCCTGCCGTAGTATTAAATAAAAATATCGACTATTTGGTGTTTTTTTGCGCGTAAACCGTTTTAGGGACCCGTCTGACAATGCGTGTAATGTTTCAGAGTCGAAAATTAAATCCTCCACCACGAAAACTTGCAAACCATTATTTTTCAAAAAAGTGGTTTTTACCGTACTTAGGTGGTTTAAATTTGGATTTTCTGCAATTTTCTGATATAGGAGGAAGGTCCGACGGTCCCTTGTACAGTTTCCAAGTTTTTAGAGTCATCGCGTGTACGCTTCCGCCTTAAAAATACGTAAAATTAGATTTTTAGGTGAAAAACGGCAATAAATGAACACAGGCCGTGGCCTGCCGTAGTATTAAATAAAAATATCGACTATTTGGTGTTTTTTTGCGCGTAAACCGTTTTAGGGACCCGTCTGACAATGCGTGTAATGTTTCAGAGTCGAAAATTAAATCCTCCACCACGAAAACTTGCAAACCATTATTTTTCAAAAAAGTGGTTTTTACCGTACTTAGGTGGTTTAAATTTGGATTTTCTGCAATTTTCTGATATAGGAGGAAGGTCCGACGGTCCCTTGTACAGTTTCCAAGTTTTTAGAGTCATCGCGTGTACGCTTCCGCCTTAAAAATACGTAAAATTAGATTTTTAGATGAAAAACGGCAATAAATGAACACAGGCCGTGGCCTGCCGTAGTATTAAATAAAAATATCGACTATTTGGTGTTTTTTTGCGCGTAAACCGTTTTAGGGACCCGTCTGACAATGCGTGTAATGTTTCAGAGTCGAAAATTAAATCCTTCACCACGAAAACTTGCAAACCATTATTTTTCAAAAAAGTGGTTTTTACCGTACTTAGGTGGTTTAAATTGGATTTTCTGCAATTTTCTGATATAGGAGGAAGGTCCGACGGTCCCTTGTACAGTTTCCAAGTTTTTAGAGTCATCGCGTGTACGCTTCCGCCTTAAAAATACGTAAAATTAGATTTTTAGGTGAAAAACGGCAATAAATGAACACAGGCCGTGGCCTGCCGTAGTATTAAATAAAAATATCGACTATTTGGTGTTTTTTTGCGCGTAAACCGTTTTAGGGACCCGTCTGACAATGCGTGTAATGTTTCAGAGTCGAAAATTAAATCCTCCACCACGAAAACTTGCAAACCATTATTTTTCAAAAAAGTGGTTTTTACCGTACTTAGGTGGTTTAAATTTGGATTTTCTGCAATTTTCTGATATAGGAGGAAGGTCCGACGGTCCCTTGTACAGTTTCCAAGTTTTTAGAGTCATCGCGTGTACGCTTCCGCCTTAAAAATACGTAAAATTAGATTTTTAGATGAAAAACGGCAATAAATGAACACAGGCCGTGGCCTGCCGTAGTATTAAATAAAAATATCGACTATTTGGTGTTTTTTTGCGCGTAAACCGTTTTAGGGACCCGTCTGATAATGCGTGTAATGTTTCAGAGTCGAAAATTAAATCCTCACCACGAAAACTTGCAAACCATTATTTTTCAAAAAAGTGGTTTTTACCGTACTTAGGTGGTTTAAATTTGGATTTTCTGCAATTTTCTGATATAGGAGGAAGGTCCGACGGTCCCTTGTACAGGTTCCAAGTTTTTAGAGTCATCGCGTGTACGCTTCCGCCTTAAAAATACGTAAAATTAGATTTTTAGGTGAAAAACGGCAATAAATGAACACAGGCCGTGGCCTGCCGTAGTATTAAATAAAAATATCGACTATTTGGTGTTTTTTTGCGCGTAAACCGTTTTAGGGACCCGTCTGACAATGCGTGTAATGTTTCAGAGTCGAAAATTAAATCCTCCACCACGAAAACTTGCAAACCATTATTTTTCAAAAAAGTGGTTTTTACCGTACTTAGGTGGTTTAAATTTGGATTTTCTGCAATTTTCTGATATAGGAGGAAGGTCCGACGGTCCCTTGTACAGGTTCCAAGTTTTTAGAGTCATCGCGTGTACGCTTCCGCCTTAAAAATACGTAAAATTAGATTTTTAGAGTGAAAAACGGCAATAAATGAACACAGGCCGTGGCCTGCCGTAGTATTAAATAAAAATATCGACTATTTGGTGTTTTTTTGCGCGTAAACCGTTTTAGGGACCCGTCTGACAATGCGTGTAATGTTTCAGAGTCGAAAATTAAATCCTCCACCACGAAAACTTGCAAACCATTATTTTTCAAAAAAGTGGTTTTTACCGTACTTAGGTGGTTTAAATTGGATTTTCTGCAATTTTCTGATATAGGAGGAAGGTCCGACGGTCCCTTGTACAGGTTCCAAGTTTTTAGAGTCATCGCGTGTACGCTTCCGCCTTAAAAATACGTAAAATTAGATTTTTAGGTGAAAAACGGCAATAAATGAACACAGGCCGTGGCCTGCCGTAGTATTAAATAAAAATATCGACTATTTGGTGTTTTTTTGCGCGTAAACCGTTTTAGGGACCCGTCTGACAATGCGTGTAATGTTTCAGAGTCGAAAATTAAATCCTCCACCACGAAAACTTGCAAACCATTATTTTTCAAAAAAGTGGTTTTTACCGTACTTAGGTGGTTTAAATTTGGATTTTCTGCAATTTTCTGATATAGGAGGAAGGTCCGACGGTCCCTTGTACAGGTTCCAAGTTTTTAGAGTCATCGCGTGTACGCTTCCGCCTTAAAAATACGTAAAATTAGATTTTTAGGTGAAAAACGGCAATAAATGAACACAGGCCGTGGCCTGCCGTAGTATTAAATAAAAATATCGACTATTTGGTGTTTTTTTGCGCGTAAACCGTTTTAGGGACCCGTCTGACAATGCGTGTAATGTTTCAGAGTCGAAAATAAATCCTCACCACGAAAACTTGCAAACCATTATTTTTCAAAAAAGTGGTTTTTACCGTACTTAGGTGGTTTAAACTTGGATTTTCTGCAATTTTCTGATATAGGAGGAAGGTCCGACGGTCCCTTGTACAGGTTCCAAGTTTTTAGAGTCATCGCGTGTACGCTTCCGCCTTAAAAATACGTAAAATTAGATTTTTAGATGAAAAACGGCAATAAATGAACACAGGCCGTGGCCTGCCGTAGTATTAAATAAAAATATCGACTATTTGGTGTTTTTTTGCGCGTAAACCGTTTTAGGGACCCGTCTGACAATGCGTGTAATGTTTCAGAGTCGAAAATAAATCCTCACCACGAAAACTTGCAAACCATTATTTTTCAAAAAAGTGGTTTTTACCGTACTTAGGTGGTTTAAATTTGGATTTTCTGCAATTTTCTGATATAGGAGGAAGGTCCGACGGTCCCTTGTACAGTTCCAAGTTTTTAGAGTCATCGCGTGTACGCTTCCGCCTTAAAAATACGTAAAATTAGATTTTTAGGTGAAAAACGGCAATAAATGAACACAGGCCGTGGCCTGCCGTAGTATTAAATAAAAATATCGACTATTTGGTGTTTTTTTGCGCGTAAACCGTTTTAGGGACCCGTCTGACAATGCGTGTAATGTTTCAGAGTCGAAAATTAAATCCTCCACCACGAAAACTTGCAAACCATTATTTTTCAAAAAAGTGGTTTTTACCGTACTTAGGTGGTTTAAATTTGGATTTTCTGCAATTTTCTGATATAGGAGGAAGGTCCGACGGTCCCTTGTACAGGTTCCAAGTTTTTAGAGTCATCGCGTGTACGCTTCCGCCTTAAAAATACGTAAAATTAGATTTTTAGATGAAAAACGGCAATAAATGAACACAGGCCGTGGCCTGCCGTAGTATTAAATAAAAATATCGACTATTTGGTGTTTTTTTGCGCGTAAACCGTTTTAGGGACCCGTCTGACAATGCGTGTAATGTTTCAGAGTCGAAAATTAAATCCTCACCACGAAAACTTGCAAACCATTATTTTTCAAAAAAGTGGTTTTTACCGTACTTAGGTGGTTTAAATTTGGATTTTCTGCAATTTTCTGATATAGGAGGAAGGTCCGACGGTCCCTTGTACAGTTTCCAAGTTTTTAGAGTCATCGCGTGTACGCTTCCGCCTTAAAAATACGTAAAATTAGATTTTTAGATGAAAAACGGCAATAAATGAACACAGGCCGTGGCCTGCCGTAGTATTAAATAAAAATATCGACTATTTGGTGTTTTTTTGCGCGTAAACCGTTTTAGGGACCCGTCTGACAATGCGTGTAATGTTTCAGAGTCGAAAATTAAATCCTCCACCACGAAAACTTGCAAACCATTATTTTTCAAAAAAGTGGTTTTTACCGTACTTAGGTGGTTTAAACTTGGATTTTCTGCAATTTTCTGATATAGGAGGAAGGTCCGACGGTCCCTTGTACAGGTTCCAAGTTTTTAGAGTCATCGCGTGTACGCTTCCGCCTTAAAAATACGTAAAATTAGATTTTTAGGTGAAAAACGGCAATAAATGAACACAGGCCGTGGCCTGCCGTAGTATTAAATAAAAATATCGACTATTTGGTGTTTTTTTGCGCGTAAACCGTTTTAGGGACCCGTCTGACAATGCGTGTAATGTTTCAGAGTCGAAAATTAAATCCTTCACCACGAAAACTTGCAAACCATTATTTTTCAAAAAAGTGGTTTTTACCGTACTTAGGTGGTTTAAATTTGGATTTTCTGCAATTTTCTGATATAGGAGGAAGGTCCGACGGTCCCTTGTACAGGTTCCAAGTTTTTAGAGTCATCGCGTGTACGCTTCCGCCTTAAAAATACGTAAAATTAGATTTTTAGGTGAAAAACGGCAATAAATGAACACAGGCCGTGGCCTGCCGTAGTATTAAATAAAAATATCGACTATTTGGTGTTTTTTTGCGCGTAAACCGTTTTAGGGACCCGTCTGACAATGCGTGTAATGTTTCAGAGTCGAAAATAAATCCTTCACCACGAAAACTTGCAAACCATTATTTTTCAAAAAAGTGGTTTTTACCGTACTTAGGTGGTTTAAATTTGGATTTTCTGCAATTTTCTGATATAGGAGGAAGGTCCGACGGTCCCTTGTACAGGTTCCAAGTTTTTAGAGTCATCGCGTGTACGCTTCCGCCTTAAAAATACGTAAAATTAGATTTTTAGATGAAAAACGGCAATAAATGAACACAGGCCGTGGCCTGCCGTAGTATTAAATAAAAATATCGACTATTTGGTGTTTTTTTGCGCGTAAACCGTTTTAGGGACCCGTCTGACAATGCGTGTAATGTTTCAGAGTCGAAAATTAAATCCTCACCACGAAAACTTGCAAACCATTATTTTTCAAAAAAGTGGTTTTTACCGTACTTAGGTGGTTTAAATTTGGATTTTCTGCAATTTTCTGATATAGGAGGAAGGTCCGACGGTCCCTTGTACAGTTTCCAAGTTTTTAGAGTCATCGCGTGTACGCTTCCGCCTTAAAAATACGTAAAATTAGATTTTTAGGTGAAAAACGGCAATAAATGAACACAGGCCGTGGCCTGCCGTAGTATTAAATAAAAATATCGACTATTTGGTGTTTTTTTGCGCGTAAACCGTTTTAGGGACCCGTCTGACAATGCGTGTAATGTTTCAGAGTCGAAAATTAAATCCTCCACCACGAAAACTTGCAAACCATTATTTTTCAAAAAAGTGGTTTTTACCGTACTTAGGTGGTTTAAATTTGGATTTTCTGCAATTTTCTGATATAGGAGGAAGGTCCGACGGTCCCTTGTACAGGTTCCAAGTTTTTAGAGTCATCGCGTGTACGCTTCCGCCTTAAAAATACGTAAAATTAGATTTTTAGGTGAAAAACGGCAATAAATGAACACAGGCCGTGGCCTGCCGTAGTATTAAATAAAAATATCGACTATTTGGTGTTTTTTTGCGAGTAAACCGTTTTAGGGACCCGTCTGACAATGCGTGTAATGTTTCAGAGTCGAAAATAAATCCTAACCGCGAAAACTTGCAAACCATTATTTTTCAAAAAAGTGGTTTTTACCGTACTTAGGTGGTTTAAATTTGGATTTTCTGCAATTTTCTGATATAGGAGGAAGTCCGACGGTCCCTTGTACAGGTTCCAAGTTTTTAGAGTCATCGCGTGTACGCTTCCGCCTTAAAAATACGTAAAATTAGATTTTTAGGTGAAAAACGGCAATAAATGAACACAGGCCGTGGCCTGCCGTAGTATTAAATAAAAATATCGACTATTTGGTGTTTTTTTGCGAGTAAACCGTTTTAGGGACCCGTCTGACTAATGCGTGTAAGTTTCAGAGTCGAAAATAAATCCTTAACCACGAAAACTTGCAAACCATTATTTTTCAAAAAAGTGGTTTTTACCGTACTTAGGTGGTTTTAAATTTGGATTTTCTGCAATTTTCTGATATAGGAGGAAGGTCCGACGGTCCCTTGTACAGGTTCCAAGTTTTTAGAGTCATCGCGTGTACGCTTCCGCCTTAAAAATACGTAAAATTAGATTTTTAGGTGAAAAACGGCAATAAATGAACACAGGCCGTGGCCTGCCGTAGTATTAAATAAAAATATCGACTATTTGGTGTTTTTTTGCGCGTAAACCGTTTTAGGGACCCGTCTGACAATGCGTGTAATGTTTCAGAGTCGAAAATTAAATCCTCCACCACGAAAACTTGCAAACCATTATTTTTCAAAAAAGTGGTTTTTACCGTACTTAGGTGGTTTAAATTGGATTTTCTGCAATTTTCTGATATAGGAGGAAGGTCCGACGGTCCCTTGTACAGGTTCCAAGTTTTTAGAGTCATCGCGTGTACGCTTCCGCCTTAAAAATACGTAAAATTAGATTTTTAGATGAAAAAACGGCAATAAATGAACACAGGCCGTGGCCTGCCGTAGTATTAAATAAAAATATCGACTATTTGGTGTTTTTTTGCGCGTAAACCGTTTTAGGGACCCGTCTGACAATGCGTGTAATGTTTCAGAGTCGAAAATTAAATCCTCCACCACGAAAACTTGCAAACCATTATTTTTCAAAAAAGTGGTTTTTACCGTACTTAGGTGGTTTTAAATTTGGATTTTCTGCAATTTTCTGATATAGGAGGAAGGTCCGACGGTCCCTTGTACAGTTTCCAAGTTTTTAGAGTCATCGCGTGTACGCTTCCGCCTTAAAAATACGTAAAATTAGATTTTTAGATGAAAAACGGCAATAAATGAACACAGGCCGTGGCCTGCCGTAGTATTAAATAAAAATATCGACTATTTGGTGTTTTTTTGCGCGTAAACCGTTTTAGGGACCCGTCTGACAATGCGTGTAATGTTTCAGAGTCGAAAATAAATCCTTCACCACGAAAACTTGCAAACCATTATTTTTCAAAAAGTGGTTTTTACCGTACTTAGGTGGTTTTAAATTTGGATTTTCTGCAATTTTCTGATATAGGAGGAAAGTCCGACGGTCCCTTGTACAGGTTCCAAGTTTTTAGAGTCATCGCGTGTACGCTTCCGCCTTAAAAATACGTAAAATTAGATTTTTAGATGAAAAACGGCAATAAATGAACACAGGCCGTGGCCTGCCGTAGTATTAAATAAAAATATCGACTATTTGGTGTTTTTTTGCGCGTAAACCGTTTTAGGGACCCGTCTGACAATGCGTGTAATGTTTCAGAGTCGAAAATTAAATCCTCCACCACGAAAACTTGCAAACCATTATTTTTCAAAAAAGTGGTTTTTACCGTACTTAGGTGGTTTAAACTTTGGATTTTCTGCAATTTTCTGATATAGGAGGAAGGTCCGACGGTCCCTTGTACAGGTTCCAAGTTTTTAGAGTCATCGCGTGTACGCTTCCGCCTTAAAAATACGTAAAATTAGATTTTTAGATGAAAAACGGCAATAAATGAACACAGGCCGTGGCCTGCCGTAGTATTAAATAAAAATATCGACTATTTGGTGTTTTTTTGCGCGTAAACCGTTTTAGGGACCCGTCTGACAATGCGTGTAATGTTTCAGAGTCGAAAATAAATCCTCACCACGAAAACTTGCAAACCATTATTTTTCAAAAAAGTGGTTTTTACCGTACTTAGGTGGTTTAAATTTGGATTTTCTGCAATTTTCTGATATAGGAGGAAGGTCCGACGGTCCCTTGTACAGGTTCCAAGTTTTTAGAGTCATCGCGTGTACGCTTCCGCCTTAAAAATACGTAAAATTAGATTTTTAGATGAAAAACGGCAATAAATGAACACAGGCCGTGGCCTGCCGTAGTATTAAATAAAAATATCGACTATTTGGTGTTTTTTTGCGCGTAAACCGTTTTAGGGACCCGTCTGACAATGCGTGTAATGTTTCAGAGTCGAAAATTAAATCCTCCACCACGAAAACTTGCAAACCATTATTTTTCAAAAAAGTGGTTTTTACCGTACTTAGGTGGTTTAAATTTGGATTTTCTGCAATTTTCTGATATAGGAGGAAGGTCCGACGGTCCCTTGTACAGTTTCCAAGTTTTTAGAGTCATCGCGTGTACGCTTCCGCCTTAAAAATACGTAAAATTAGATTTTTAGATGAAAAACGGCAATAAATGAACACAGGCCGTGGCCTGCCGTAGTATTAAATAAAAATATCGACTATTTGGTGTTTTTTTGCGAGTAAACCGTTTTAGGGACCCGTCTGACTAATGCGTGTAATGTTTCAGAGTCGAAAAATAAATCCTAACCACGAAAACTTGCAAACCATTATTTTTCAAAAAAGTGGTTTTTACCGTACTTAGGTGGTTTAAATTTGGATTTTCTGCAATTTTCTGATATAGGAGGAAGGTCCGACGGTCCCTTGTACAGGTTCCAAGTTTTTAGAGTCATCGCGTGTACGCTTCCGCCTTAAAAATACGTAAAATTAGATTTTTAGATGAAAAACGGCAATAAATGAACACAGGCCGTGGCCTGCCGTAGTATTAAATAAAAATATCGACTATTTGGTGTTTTTTTGCGCGTAAACCGTTTTAGGGACCCGTCTGACAATGCGTGTAATGTTTCAGAGTCGAAAATTAAATCCTCCACCACGAAAACTTGCAAACCATTATTTTTCAAAAAAGTGGTTTTTACCGTACTTAGGTGGTTTAAACTTGGATTTTCTGCAATTTTCTGATATAGGAGGAAGGTCCGACGGTCCCTTGTACAGGTTCCAAGTTTTTAGAGTCATCGCGTGTACGCTTCCGCCTTAAAAATACGTAAAATTAGATTTTTAGGTGAAAAACGGCAATAAATGAACACAGGCCGTGGCCTGCCGTAGTATTAAATAAAAATATCGACTATTTGGTGTTTTTTTGCGAGTAAACCGTTTTAGGGACCCGTCTGATAATGCGTGTAAGTTTCAGAGTCGAAAATAAATCCTTAACCACGAAAACTTGCAAACCATATTTTTCAAAAAAGTGGTTTTTACCGTACTTAGGTGGTTTAAATTTGGATTTTCTGCAATTTTCTGATATAGGAGGAAGGTCCGACGGTCCCTTGTACAGGTTCCAAGTTTTTAGAGTCATCGCGTGTACGCTTCCGCCTTAAAAATACGTAAAATTAGATTTTTAGGTGAAAAACGGCAATAAATGAACACAGGCCGTGGCCTGCCGTAGTATTAAATAAAAATATCGACTATTTGGTGTTTTTTTGCGCGTAAACCGTTTTAGGGACCCGTCTGACAATGCGTGTAATGTTTCAGAGTCGAAAATTAAATCCTCACCACGAAAACTTGCAAACCATTATTTTTCAAAAAAGTGGTTTTTACCGTACTTAGGTGGTTTAAATTTGGATTTTCTGCAATTTTCTGATATAGGAGGAAGGTCCGACGGTCCCTTGTACAGGTTCCAAGTTTTTAGAGTCATCGCGTGTACGCTTCCGCCTTAAAAATACGTAAAATTAGATTTTTAGATGAAAAACGGCAATAAATGAACACAGGCCGTGGCCTGCCGTAGTATTAAATAAAAATATCGACTATTTGGTGTTTTTTTGCGCGGTAAACCGTTTTAGGGACCCGTCTGACAATGCGTGTAATGTTTCAGAGTCGAAAATTAAATCCTCCACCACGAAAACTTGCAAACCATTATTTTTCAAAAAAGTGGTTTTTACCGTACTTAGGTGGTTTAAATTTGGATTTTCTGCAATTTTCTGATATAGGAGGAAGGTCCGACGGTCCCTTGTACAGTTTCCAAGTTTTTAGAGTCATCGCGTGTACGCTTCCGCCTTAAAAATACGTAAAATTAGATTTTTAGATGAAAAACGGCAATAAATGAACACAGGCCGTGGCCTGCCGTAGTATTAAATAAAAATATCGACTATTTGGTGTTTTTTTGCGCGTAAACCGTTTTAGGGACCCGTCTGACAATGCGTGTAATGTTTCAGAGTCGAAAATTAAATCCTCACCACGAAAACTTGCAAACCATTATTTTTCAAAAAAGTGGTTTTTACCGTACTTAGGTGGTTTAAATTTGGATTTTCTGCAATTTTCTGATATAGGAGGAAGGTCCGACGGTCCCTTGTACAGGTTCCAAGTTTTTAGAGTCATCGCGTGTACGCTTCCGCCTTAAAAATACGTAAAATTAGATTTTTAGATGAAAAACGGCAATAAATGAACACAGGCCGTGGCCTGCCGTAGTATTAAATAAAAATATCGACTATTTGGTGTTTTTTTGCGCGTAAACCGTTTTAGGGACCCGTCTGACAATGCGTGTAATGTTTCAGAGTCGAAAATTAAATCCTCCACCACGAAAACTTGCAAACCATTATTTTTCAAAAAAGTGGTTTTTACCGTACTTAGGTGGTTTAAATTTGGATTTTCTGCAATTTTCTGATATAGGAGGAAGGTCCGACGGTCCCTTGTACAGGTTCCAAGTTTTTAGAGTCATCGCGTGTACGCTTCCGCCTTAAAAATACGTAAAATTAGATTTTTAGATGAAAAACGGCAATAAATGAACACAGGCCGTGGCCTGCCGTAGTATTAAATAAAAATATCGACTATTTGGTGTTTTTTTGCGCGTAAACCGTTTTAGGGACCCGTCTGACAATGCGTGTAATGTTTCAGAGTCGAAAATAAATCCTCACCACGAAAACTTGCAAACCATTATTTTTCAAAAAGTGGTTTTTACCGTACTTAGGTGGTTTTAAATTTGGATTTTCTGCAATTTTCTGATATAGGAGGAAGGTCCGACGGTCCCTTGTACAGGTTCCAAGTTTTTAGAGTCATCGCGTGTACGCTTCCGCCTTAAAAATACGTAAAATTAGATTTTTAGATGAAAAACGGCAATAAATGAACACAGGCCGTGGCCTGCCGTAGTATTAAATAAAAATATCGACTATTTGGTGTTTTTTTGCGCGTAAACCGTTTTAGGGACCCGTCTGACAATGCGTGTAATGTTTCAGAGTCGAAAATTAAATCCTCCACCACGAAAACTTGCAAACCATTATTTTTCAAAAAAGTGGTTTTTACCGTACTTAGGTGGTTTTAAACTTGGATTTTCTGCAATTTTCTGATATAGGAGGAAGGTCCGACGGTCCCTTGTACAGTTCCAAGTTTTTAGAGTCATCGCGTGTACGCTTCCGCCTTAAAAATACGTAAAATTAGATTTTTAGATGAAAAACGGCAATAAATGAACACAGGCCGTGGCCTGCCGTAGTATTAAATAAAAATATCGACTATTTGGTGTTTTTTTGCGAGTAAACCGTTTTAGGGACCCGTCTGATAATGCGTGTAAAGTTTCAGATTCGAAAATAAATCCTTAACCGCGAAAACTTGCAAACCATTATTTTTCAAAAAAGTGGTTTTTACCGTACTTAGGTGGTTTAAATTTGGATTTTCTGCAATTTTCTGATATAGGAGGAAGGTCCGACGGTCCCTTGTACAGTTTCCAAGTTTTTAGAGTCATCGCGTGTACGCTTCCGCCTTAAAAATACGTAAAATTAGATTTTTAGGTGAAAAACGGCAATAAATGAACACAGGCCGTGGCCTGCCGTAGTATTAAATAAAAATATCGACTATTTGGTGTTTTTTTGCGCGTAAACCGTTTTAGGGACCCGTCTGACAATGCGTGTAATGTTTCAGAGTCGAAAATTAAATCCTCCACCACGAAAACTTGCAAACCATTATTTTTCAAAAAAGTGGTTTTTACCGTACTTAGGTGGTTTAAATTTGGATTTTCTGCAATTTTCTGATATAGGAGGAAGGTCCGACGGTCCCTTGTACAGGTTCCAAGTTTTTAGAGTCATCGCGTGTACGCTTCCGCCTTAAAAATACGTAAAATTAGATTTTTAGGTGAAAAACGGCAATAAATGAACACAGGCCGTGGCCTGCCGTAGTATTAAATAAAAATATCGACTATTTGGTGTTTTTTTGCGAGTAAACCGTTTTAGGGACCCGTCTGAAAATGCGTGTAATGTTTCAGAGTCGAAAATAAATCCTCACCACGAAAACTTGCAAACCATTATTTTTCAAAAAAGTGGTTTTTACCGTACTTAGGTGGTTTAAATTTGGATTTTCTGCAATTTTCTGATATAGGAGGAAGGTCCGACGGTCCCTTGTACAGTTTCCAAGTTTTTAGAGTCATCGCGTGTACGCTTCCGCCTTAAAAATACGTAAAATTAGATTTTTAGATGAAAAACGGCAATAAATGAACACAGGCCGTGGCCTGCCGTAGTATTAAATAAAAATATCGACTATTTGGTGTTTTTTTGCGCGTAAACCGTTTTAGGGACCCGTCTGACAATGCGTGTAATGTTTCAGAGTCGAAAATTAAATCCTCCACCACGAAAACTTGCAAACCATTATTTTTCAAAAAAGTGGTTTTTACCGTACTTAGGTGGTTTAAATTTGGATTTTCTGCAATTTTCTGATATAGGAGGAAGGTCCGACGGTCCCTTGTACAGTTTCCAAGTTTTTAGAGTCATCGCGTGTACGCTTCCGCCTTAAAAATACGTAAAATTAGATTTTTAGGTGAAAAACGGCAATAAATGAACACAGGCCGTGGCCTGCCGTAGTATTAAATAAAAATATCGACTATTTGGTGTTTTTTTGCGCGTAAACCGTTTTAGGGACCCGTCTGATAATGCGTGTAATGTTTCAGAGTCGAAAATAAATCCTCACCACGAAAACTTGCAAACCATTATTTTTCAAAAAAGTGGTTTTTACCGTACTTAGGTGGTTTTAAATTGGATTTTCTGCAATTTTCTGATATAGGAGGAAGGTCCGACGGTCCCTTGTACAGGTTCCAAGTTTTTAGAGTCATCGCGTGTACGCTTCCGCCTTAAAAATACGTAAAATTAGATTTTTAGGTGAAAAACGGCAATAAATGAACACAGGCCGTGGCCTGCCGTAGTATTAAATAAAAATATCGACTATTTGGTGTTTTTTTGCGCGTAAACCGTTTTAGGGACCCGTCTGACTAATGCGTGTAATGTTTCAGAGTCGAAATTAAATCCTCAACCACGAAAACTTGCAAACCATTATTTTTCAAAAAAGTGGTTTTTACCGTACTTAGGTGGTTTAAATTTGGATTTTCTGCAATTTTCTGATATAGGAGGAAGGTCCGACGGTCCCTTGTACAGTTTCCAAGTTTTTAGAGTCATCGCGTGTACGCTTCCGCCTTAAAAATACGTAAAATTAGATTTTTAGATGAAAAACGGCAATAAATGAACACAGGCCGTGGCCTGCCGTAGTATTAAATAAAAATATCGACTATTTGGTGTTTTTTTGCGCGTAAACCGTTTTAGGGACCCGTCTGACTAATGCGTGTAATGTTTCAGAGTCGAAAATAAATCCTCCACCACGAAAACTTGCAAACCATTATTTTTCAAAAAAGTGGTTTTTACCGTACTTAGGTGGTTTAAATTTGGATTTTCTGCAATTTTCTGATATAGGAGGAAGGTCCGACGGTCCCTTGTACAGTTTCCAAGTTTTTAGAGTCATCGCGTGTACGCTTCCGCCTTAAAAATACGTAAAATTAGATTTTTAGATGAAAAACGGCAATAAATGAACACAGGCCGTGGCCTGCCGTAGTATTAAATAAAAATATCGACTATTTGGTGTTTTTTTGCGCGTAAACCGTTTTAGGGACCCGTCTGACAATGCGTGTAATGTTTCAGAGTCGAAAATTAAATCCTCCACCACGAAAACTTGCAAACCATTATTTTTCAAAAAAGTGGTTTTTACCGTACTTAGGTGGTTTAAATTTGGATTTTCTGCAATTTTCTGATATAGGAGGAAGGTCCGACGGTCCCTTGTACAGGTTCCAAGTTTTTAGAGTCATCGCGTGTACGCTTCCGCCTTAAAAATACGTAAAATTAGATTTTTAGGTGAAAAACGGCAATAAATGAACACAGGCCGTGGCCTGCCGTAGTATTAAATAAAAATATCGACTATTTGGTGTTTTTTTGCGAGTAAACCGTTTTAGGGACCCTTCTGATAATGCGTGTAATGTTTCAGAGTCGAAAATTAAATCCTCCACCACGAAAACTTGCAAACCATTATTTTTCAAAAAAGTGGTTTTTACCGTACTTAGGTGGTTTAAACTTGGATTTTCTGCAATTTTCTGATATAGGAGGAAGGTCCGACGGTCCCTTGTACAGGTTCCAAGTTTTTAGAGTCATCGCGTGTACGCTTCCGCCTTAAAAATACGTAAAATTAGATTTTTAGGTGAAAAACGGCAATAAATGAACACAGGCCGTGGCCTGCCGTAGTATTAAATAAAAATATCGACTATTTGGTGTTTTTTGCGAGTAAACCGTTTTAGGGACCCTTCTGATAATGCGTGTAAAGTTTCAGATTCGAAAAATAAATCCTTAACCGCGAAAACTTGCAAAAATAATTTTTCAAAAAGTGGTTTTTGACCGTACTTAGGTGGTTTAAATTTGGATTTTCTGCAATTTTCTGATATAGGAGGAAGGTCCGACGGTCCCTTGTACAGTTTCCAAGTTTTTAGAGTCATCGCGTGTACGCTTCCGCCTTAAAAATACGTAAAATTAGATTTTTAGATGAAAAACGGCAATAAATGAACACAGGCCGTGGCCTGCCGTAGTATTAAATAAAAATATCGACTATTTGGTGTTTTTTGCGCGTAAACCGTTTTAGGGACCCGTCTGACAATGCGTGTAATGTTTCAGAGTCGAAAATAAATCCTCCACCACGAAAACTTGCAAACCATTATTTTTCAAAAAAGTGGTTTTTACCGTACTTAGGTGGTTTAAACTTGGATTTTCTGCAATTTTCTGATATAGGAGAAGGTACGACGGTCCCTTGTACAGTTCCAAGTTTTTAGAGTCATCGCGTGTACGCTTCCGCCTTAAAAATACGTAAAATTAGATTTTTAGATGAAAAACGGCAATAAATGAACACAGGCCGTGGCCTGCCGTAGTATTAAATAAAAATATCGACTATTTGGTGTTTTTTTGCGAGTAAACCGTTTTAGGGACCCTTCTGATAATGCGTGTAATGTTTCAGAGTCGAAAATAAATCCTCACCACGAAAACTTGCAAACCATTATTTTCAAAAAGTGGTTTTACCGTACTTAGGTGGTTTAAACTTGGATTTTCTGCAATTTTCTGATATAGGAGGAAGGTCCGACGGTCCCTTGTACAGTTTCCAAGTTTTTAGAGTCATCGCGTGTACGCTTCCGCCTTAAAAATACGTAAAATTAGATTTTTAGGTGAAAAACGGCAAATAAATGAACACAGGCCGTGGCCTGCCGTAGTATAAATAAAAATATCGACTATTTGGTGTTTTTTTGCGCGTAAACCGTTTTAGGGACCTTCTGATAATGCGTGTAAAGTTTCAGATTCGAAAAATAAATCCTTAACCGCGAAAACTTGCAAAATATAATTTTTCAAAAAAGTGGTTTTTTGACGTACATTAGGTGGTTTTTAACACTTGGATTTTCTGCAATTTTCTGATATAGGAGGAAGGTACGACGTGATCCTTGTACAGTTCCAAGTTTTTTAGAGTCATCGCGTGTACGCTCCGCCTTAAAATAATGGTAAAATTAGATTTTTTTTAGATGACAAAACGGCAATAATGAACACAGGCCGTGGCCCTCCTGCCGTAGTATTAAATAAAATATCGACTATTTGGTGTTTTTTTTTGCGAGTTTAAACCGTTTTAGGGACCCCGTCTGACTAATGCGGTAATGTTCTCAGAGTCGATAAATAAATCCTCAACCACGAAAACCTTGCAAACCATTTATTTTTCAAAAGTGGCTTTTTTTACCGTACTTAGGTTGGTTTTATAATTTGATTTTCGGAAATTTTTTGATTATAGGAGGAAGGTCCGACCGTACCCTTGTACAAGGTCCAAGTTTTTTAGACGTCATCGCGTTGTACGCTTCACGCCTTAAACAATACATTAAAATTAGATTTTTTAGGTGAAAACGGCAATAAATAGAACACAGGCAGTGGCTCTGCCGTAGTATTAATCAAATATGATATTTGGGTGTTTTGTGCGCGTAAACCGTTTTAGGGACCCGTCTGACAATGCGGTGTAAAGTTTCAGAGTCGAAAATTAAAAATCTAACCACGAAAACTTGCAAAATATTATTTTTCAAAAAAGTGGTTTTTACACGTACTTAGGTGGTTTAAATTTGGATTTCTGCAATTTTCTGATATAGGAGGAAGTTCCGACGGTCCCTTGTACAGTTTCCAAGTTTTTAGAGTCATCGCGTGTACG
>NC_040877.1:93146995-93204211 GCF_003676215.2 Rhopalosiphum maidis
TGTAAAGTTTTAGAGTCGAAAAAAAAATCCTTCACCACGAAAACTTGCAAAGCATTATTTTTCAAAAAAGTGGTTTTTACCGTACTTAGGTGGTTTAAATTTGGATTTCGGAAATTTTCTGATATGGAGGAAGGTCCGAGGGTCTGTTGTACAGGTCTCAAGTTTTTAGAGTCATCGCGTGTATGCTTTCCGTCTGAAAAATACGTAAATTTAGATTTTTTGGTGAAAACGTTAATAAATGAACGAAATCGTGGGGGGGCCGTAATATAAAAAAAAAATATCGACTATTTGGCGTTTTTTTTGCGCGTAAACCGTTTTAGGGACCTGTCTGACAATGCGTATAAAGTTTTAGAGTCGAAAAATAAATCCTTCACCACGAAAACTTGCAAAGCATTATTTTTCAAAAAAGTGGTTTTTACCGTACTTAGGTGTTTTAAATTTGGATTTTCGGAAATTTTCTGATATGGGAGGAAGGTCCGAGGGTCTGTTGTACAGGTCTCAAGTTTTTAGAGTCATCGCGTGTATGCTTCCGTCTGAAAAATACGTAAATTTAGATTTTTTGGTGAAAACGTGAATAAATGAACGAAAATCGTGGGGGGCCGTAATATAAAAAAAAAATATCGACTATTGGCGTTTTTTTTGCGCGTAAACCGTTTTAGTGACCTGTCTGACAATGCGTATAAAGTTTTAGAGTCGAAAAATAAATCCTTCACCACGAAAACTTGCAAAGCATTATTTTTCAAAAAGTGGTTTTTACCGTACTTAGGTGGTTTAAATTTGGATTTTCGGAAATTTTCTGATATGGGAGGAAGGTCCGAGGGTCTGTTGTACAGGTCTCAAGTTTTTAGAGTCATCGCGTGTATGCTTCCGTCTGAAAAATACGTAAATTTAGATTTTTTGGGTGAAAAACGTGAATAAATGAACGAAAATCGTGGGGGGCCGTAATATAAAAAAAAATATCGACTATTTGGCGTTTTTTTGCGCGTAAACCGTTTTAGTGACCTGTCTGACAATGCGTATAAAGTTTTAGAGTCGAAAAATAAATCCTTCACCACGAAAACTTGCAAAGCATTATTTTTCAAAAAAGTGGTTTTTACCGTACTTAGGTGGTTTAAATTTGGATTTTCGGAAATTTTCTGATATGGGAGGAAGGTCCGAGGGTCTGTTGTACAGGTCTCAAGTTTTTAGAGTCATCGCGTGTATGCTTCCGTCTGAAAAATACGTAAATTTAGATTTTTTGGTGAAAAACGTGAATAAATGAACGAAAATCGTGGGGGGCCGTAATATAAAAAAAAAATATCGACTATTTGGCGTTTTTTTGCGCGTAAACCGTTTTAGTGACCTGTCTGACAATGCGTATAAAGTTTTAGAGTCGAAAAATAAATCCTTCACCACGAAAACTTGCAAAGCATTATTTTTCAAAAAAGTGGTTTTTACCGTACTTAGGTGGTTTAAATTTGGATTTTCGGAAATTTTCTGATATGGGAGGAAGGTCCGAGGGTCTGTTGTACAGGTCTCAAGTTTTTAGAGTCATCGCGTGTATGCTTCCGTCTGAAAAATACGTAAATTTAGATTTTTTGGTGAAAAACGTGAATAAATGAACGAAAATCGTGGGGGGCCGTAATATAAAAAAAAAATATCGACTATTTGGCGTTTTTTTGCGCGTAAACCGTTTTAGGGACCTGTCTGACAATGCGTATAAAGTTTTAGAGTCGAAAAATAAATCCTTCACCACGAAAACTTGCAAAGCATTATTTTCAAAAAAGTGGTTTTTACCGTACTTAGGTGGTTTAAATTTGGATTTTCGGAAATTTTCTGATATGGGAGGAAGGTCCGACGGTCCTGTTGTACAGGTTCTCAAGTTTTTAGAGTCATCGCGTGTACGCTTCCGTCTGAAAAATACGTAAATTTAGATTTTAAGTTGAAAAACGGCAAAAAATGAACACAGGCCGTGGCCTGCCGTAGTATAAAAAAAAAATATCGACTATTTGGTGTTTTTTTGCGCGTAAACCGTTTGAGGGACCCGTCCGACAATGCGTGTAATGTTTTAGGCTCGAAAAGTAAATCCTTCGCCACGAAAACTTGCAAAGCATTATTTTTCAAATCAGTGGTTTTACCGTACTTAGGTGGTTTAAATTTGGATTTTCGGCAATTTTCTGATATAGGAGGAAGGTCCGTCGGTCCCATGTACAGGTTTTCACGTTTTTAGAGTCATCGCTCGTACGCTTCCGTCTTAAAAATACGTAAATTTAGATTTTAAGGTGAAAAACGGCAAAAAATGATCACAGGCCGTGGCCTGCCGTAGTATAAAAAAAAAATATCGACTATTTGGAGTCTTTTTGTGTGTTAACCGTTTTAGTGACCCGTCTGACAATGCGTGTACAGTTTCAGATTCGAAAAACAAATCCTAAACCACGATAACATGCAAAACATTATTTTTCAAAAAAGTGGTTTTACCGTACTTAGGTGGTTTAAATTTGGATTTTCGTAAATTTTCTGATATGGGAGGAAGGTCCGAGGGTCTGTTGTACAGGTCTCAAGTTTTTAGAGTCATCGCGTGTATGCTTCCGTCTGAAAAATACGTAAATTTAGATTTTTTGGTGAAAAACGTGAATAAATGAACGAAAATCGTGGGGGGGCCGTAATATAAAAAAAAAATATCGACTATTTGGCGTTTTTTTGCGCGTAAACCTTTTTAGTGACCTGTCTGACAATGCGTATAAAGTTTTAGAGTCGAAAAATAAATCCTTCACCACGAAAACTTGCAAAGCATTATTTTTCAAAAAGTGGTTTTTACCGTACTTAGGTGGTTTAAATTTGGATTTTCGGAAATTTTCTGATATGGGAGGAAGGTCCGAGGGTCTGTTGTACAGGTCTCAAGTTTTTAGAGTCATCGCGTGTATGCTTCCGTCTGAAAAATACGTAAATTTAGATTTTTTGGTGAAAAACGTGAATAAATGAACGAAAATCGTGGGGGGCCGTAATATAAAAAAAAAATATCGACTATTTGGAGTTTTTTTGTGTGTTAACCGTTTTAGTGACCCCTCTGACAATGCGTGTACAGTTTCAGATTCCAAAAACAAATCCTAAACCACGATAACATGCAAAACATTATTTTTCAAAAAAGTGGTTTTACCGTACTTAGGTGGTTTAAATTTGGATTTTCGGCAATTTTCTGATATAGGAGGAAGGTCCGACGGTCTCTTGTACAGGATCCAAGTTTTTAGAGTCATCGCGTGTACGCATCCGTCTTAAAAATACGTAAATTTAGATTATAAGGTGAAAAACGGCAAAAAATAAACACAGGCCGTGGCCTGCCCTAGAATAAAAAAAAAATATCGACAATTTGGTGTTTTTTTGCGCGTAAACCGTTTAAGGGACCCGTCTGACAATGCGTGTAATGTTTTAAGCTCGAAAAATAAATCCTTCTCCACGAAAACTTGCAAAACATTATTTTTCAAAAAAGTGGTTTTACCGTACTTAGGTGGTTTAAATTTGGATTTTCGGCAATTTTCTGATATAGGAGGAAGGTCCGTCGGTCCCTTGTACAGGTTTTCACGTTTTTAGAGTCATCGCGTGTACGTATCCGTCTTAAAAATACGTAAATTTAGATTATAAGGTGAAAAACGGCAAAAAATAAACACAGGCCGTGGCCTGTCGTAGTATAAAAAAAAAATATCGACTATTTGGTGTTTTTTTGCGCGTAAACTGTTTGGTGGACCTGTCTGTCAATGCGTGTAAGGTTTTAATGTCGAAAAATAAATCCTTCGCCACGAAAACTTGCAAAACATTATTTTTCATGAAAGTGGTTTTACCGTACTTAGGTGGTTTAAATTTGGATTTTCGGCAATTTTCTGATATAGGAGGAAGGTCCGACGGTCTCTTGTACAGGATCCAAGTTTTTAGAGTCATCGCGTGTATGCTTCCGTCTTAAAAATACGTAAATTTAGATTTTTTGGTGAAAAACGTCAATAAATGAACAGAAATCGTGGGGGGCCGTAGTATAAAAAAAAAATATCGACTATTTGGCGTTTTTTTGCGCGTAAACCGTTTTAGGAACCCGTTCGACTTTGCGTGTAATGTTTCAGAGTCGAAAAATAAATCCTTCACCACAAAAATTGTTCACAGGTCAGTTTTGCGGTGGTCAACGGCAATACCAATCTAATTACAGTCTGGTGAGGGCACAGAAACAGTCAGGATACATATAATAATATTATATTTATATATATTATATGGATATCGTTCAGTACCGTCGTGCCACTTCAATTACACATCGTCACTGCAGCACTCAAACATCTGCTGACCATCGGTCGTGTGTTTCCGTAACCTCATATTATTTGATATTTGATTTATTTCAATTTTTTTTATTTATTTTTACAATATATCTTGGTGAGACGACTCCTGCACCAAGACATTGTATTTTTGTACGATCGCAAAATACCTTTTAAGATTTGGATGGGGTTATTATTTTTATGCGTCTCCGATTGCGTTCGGCCGTTAGTCAGCCTCAGCTCGAGTTGCTGTCGCCACCGGGCCTCGCGATTTTAAATTGCGTGTTTCGTTTGGCTGTCTACCATGCACAGGGGGTCTAATGCGTCTCCAACGGAACGTGGGACACTCGTGAACTCGTCACACGACAGAGTGCCGGAGAACGTACGCTGGTGATTTGTCTTTAAACTCCATAGTGCATCCTCTTTTTCATACTCACGATCCTGAATCACCACATCCGAAGGTTTCACCGGAGTAACATAATTTTACGTAGGTCGTTGGTTCGTCAACAGTGAAATTGTATCTTTGTGTAATTCCATGCTGTTTAATTTAACGCTGCGAAAAACTTAATAAATTATAACGATAATTAAATTCTTATTATAATAATTTCAATAATTATAATATTAATAGTTAAAATAAATATGTCGTATTCCTATGTTGATTATAACCTGTATTTAAATATAATAGTAAAAAACTATATTATACTTATTAAATATTATATTGTTTATGTTATAACATATTAGTAACATACTATGTACTAACATAGGTAAACTTTTGTTTGCAAAAAAAAAAGGAAAATGAATAATAAAATTGATTTCTGATTTATTTTAAAATTTTGGCGGAACATTAATTATAGCTGTGTAGTGCTTATATACAAATCAACTGGATGCCGGTTACCAGCCAATAACCCACTAACAATTTGATTGTGATTGCTACTGACCAATGTCTCCTACCGTGGTTCTGATACTCTATACTAAATAGCACCAGGTCGTTAAAATCTATGTGTCCTGCGTCGTTGAACGTTTTCGTGTGTCCAGATATGTTGACATCCGTATTCCTAGATTTATCATTCAGTTGTAGGTTCTCACAAAGTATGTAGAAGAAAACCAAATTCATACACATTTTTTGAAATGTTTAATTATGAAAAATATGTCTTTTTGAAGATACTATAAAATTTATATTAGGTATTATAATAGGTTTTATACTATCATTAATATATTGCTCTACGCATAAATGTAATCAAATTGTCTGTACAATGCGCCGTACAAGACGAGTAATGTGATACACGTCATAATGTATATCTATTATATATATTATATTTATAAATATATATTTATTCGGTCATTTTAGCTTTAAATATAAGTTTTATTAGCTAATGATACTTACTAAACAATATAAATTATGTATTAATCATTCATTACCATGGACACCTGTTGGCGGTTTGAAAAAAACTAATTTTATGTATTTGTAAGAGCGTAAAAATGTGTTAGACTTGAGAAACATATGTGCAATAGCGGAAGAAAATTATTTAATGCCCCTGGGGATGAATCTTGAAATAAGCCTTTATAGGTGACAGGTATTTTTGATGGAAGTATACCTACTGGTGTATTTTCCTCTCGAACAGTTCACAAATTTTCGGACGATTAATTTTTTTTGCAATAATTTCAATAATTAGGTACTTGTGAATAGTACATCACTGATTAACCAATAATAGTTGTTATTGATTTATATGTTATGTATTTATTTTCAATTGAAACTCGAATACCATAGTACAGTTCTAGAATGGACTACCAAAAAATATTGTTCATAGTCGAATAATGTTAGGAATTAAACGCCCGTTTATTGGTTCATGGTTACGTACTTTTGTTGAATTTCCATATTCGTAAATCAAGCAGATTATGAAGTAGCAGAGATTAAGTGTGGAAATATTTCAATAATATTTCTACAAGAGAAAAAAAAAGAAAAGTAGTTAGTATATTATTGGAGTAAATTATAAGAGAAAGAATGTTTTACATAGCTAAAATATTATATGTACGTATACTTATACAAAAAAACACGTCGAGATGACAGTCGGTGCAATGTCAGAATACTCCGAATATTGCCCCATTGACTGCGTCGGAGGTATCAATCAGTACAATGCAGGAATACTCTAACTATGCACTATTGTCTGATACTAATACCGTTCGATAAGTTTTTAGGGATGTCTTTCACCTTAAATGTGCAAGTCTGCCCGGGTGGGTCTTGCTGTAGCAAGATCAGGTGAAAGACTGTTGACCTGTGGTGGGTCGTACGGCCTTTTATACTCGTGACGGAACCGCAAAGCACAATCGCCGATAACGATATAAAAATTTAATAATATAATAATAGGTATGCAAATTATACATTAATTTAAAAAAAATATAATAACAATAGTATGTCATGCAATTAAAATTATAATAATAATAAAAATAAAAATTTATAAATAATGATTATCAATAGCAAGGTATTATATAATAGGTAATAATAATAATAATAATATTAAATATGATTTAAACATATAGGTATAGTTTGAAATGTTTAAATATAAACAAATTTAGACTTTTTTTTACGAATAAAAAGTTATAAATATTTTTTAATTCAAAAAAACAAGAGTTACTTAAAACAAATACTAGACATCTATACATATTTATAAAATATATATTAAAATATAGCACGGTGTTTACATAAACTTAATAAAAACAATTATTTCCGGTAACATAGTTATCTCTCTATTGTTAATTTGTGGAATATACTAATATTTTATTATAATTTTAATTTATAATATTATTATAATAACATAAAAATATTCAATTTTAATATTTTTAAGCATATAATTGGCTCTAGTGCCTAGTTGAGTTGGTATCTAAGTCTCTATTTTCTATTCTCTATTCTTAATACTAAAATAATTACTTGTAGATGAATAATTTATATGAGAATATGCAACAACATTCAAACATCGTCATAGATGTCGAACCATTGCAGAAACTTATGTAAATATAAAAACGTATTGAACTACAATACTTAATTAATTAAGTTATTCAATTAATTCATACCTTATATGATTACATGAGAAAGATATACAGTTTAGCACATATTTTTGTAATAAGTGATGAAAATTTAATTATTGTATTTGACTGATTATGTATTAATTTTTATATAGTTATCATTGTATAATAAATTACCTATTTCAGAATTAAGGGTATTTTATAAATAGTTTTTCAATGCAACATATTTTTTATGAGTAGATAATTTTTGCTTTTACATACAATGCTAAGTTCAAATATTGATTAAGTGTTATAACTTATAAGTATTAGGAACAAAAATAAATCTTTTTTTTTCATTTAAAAATGAGTTCATCGAAATATTTGTTTAATAATAAACTTAAGATTTTACAAAATAATTTAAATCTTTTTGTGAAAAGCATTCAATGGACGGTTCTAAAATTACGGTTTTTAATATTTGTAAACATTTTACAGAACGGTTTTAAAACTCAATTAAATTAAGTACAATAATAATTATAATTAAAACTGATATATTGTTTATTATTAATAATAATAAGAAAAATTCAGTTTAATAGTTATGCAGTTTATAAGTTCATAATATTTATTTAAAGATAACAAATAACAAACATTATTTAGTTAGCGTATTATTTTATAAGCATTTATTATAAATTATAACATAAAAATTAATAAATATTTTACGTTTTATGTTATGTCCATAGCCAACATAAAAATATTAGAAATAATACTAATTACTAAACACCAAAGTACTACAAATTAATTAATAGGTATATAGCCAGTGGCGTGGCAAGGGTATAGCCAAGTGTGCCTATGAAATCATCACTCAGCTCCGAATTTAAATTTAAGCATAACTTTAGTTCAAGGGATATAGACACTGCAGATATATTTTAACGGAGCTAAGAAACAAAAGAATACCGTAAACGGTATAAACGCGAATTAAATTTGTGCTTTTTCACACCTACGTATCATTTATTACATATATATGACCCTTACGGGCTAATACCAAACTCGGTTTAGAAAAGTTTTCTGTGCCGTTACTAATTTAACCTTATACCTAACATGAAGTGATTCAGAAAAAAATTGACGAGCTTTAATATTATTAAAATTAATACAAATTAACACTGCACATAAATAAAGTCAAAGAATAAATTAAATGTCATTAATTCTATTATTTAAGTATATGAGACTTTAATTACTAATATTACAGGCTTGTGATTTTAATATAATTCTAATGATATAATATGTTAATTATTATATATATTAATACTTATTTTTTTAAATTGATTTCTTACACACAAACATTGCCACTTATTAAAATACGTAAAAAAATAGTTGGTCGACTAAACACAGACAAATGAAAACACGTTATCACGGTTACTTGATTTTAATATTATATTTTGAGGTAGTTACATAATACATGCATTATCAAAACAGTTAAATTAAATACAGACTCGTTGTCGTATTCAAATTATCTATGTATATATACTATAGTATCCACTTATTTGGGACACCACATAAAAGGGAAAGATTGGCCTAGTCCGGACATGTATCGGTTTGTTAGTTATTCGGTTAATATGCCAAATATGTCCCAATTAAGCGGATTATACTGTATATAGATATTATATTAAAATGCAATATTATAACCAGTACACGCAACACTAACGAAAATAATAATAATTTATGTACACATGCAGATTGTTAATCACCGAAAGCAACCAATTATAACATATCATGACAGTGAGGCTAGTGGCAATGGTGAAATGGATAGCGGACAGTAGTACTGCGAGTCAGACAGCGGACAGCGGTAAAAGATTAATATTAGATGCGCGTTCGAGTGATTTGGTTGGAATATAACTTTCAGCTGTGCCGATTAAGAATATCCGGTTACGATGTTGATGCGTGGACATCGACGGCGACCGGATGCAGACATTATATTATAGACATATATTAAAGACATATCTTTAACCGTTAACATAACTGACGAGGCGATAATTATTATCCATTACCAGAACCTGTGCGATGCTCTACTTGCTGCCTCGTATTTTCTGTTATCGGATATCGATGTCCGAGTTATGTCGCCGGTGATAACCGAATCCGCAGCACTTTAATCGCATGTTAATCACCACTGTCTACGCGCACAATAACATCACACACCGCATCTGTTTGCCGTCTGTTACAATCGTTACGCACAGTAAAAAAAAAAAAAAAAACGTTCGCAATATTCTTCCACCTCCGACCGGCCAAGACTTTAGAGAATATTATATTTCGAGGTGACTATGCCATATACTAAATATTCTTTTTAACCTTGTCCCGTCCGCGTACACTGTGTTATGCCATAAATAATTCGTAGTTTCAGTTATATCTAATTTTCGTTAGTCATAATTTGTTGTATATGTATTTAATAAGATAAAGCACTCGGAGAGTACCTTAAGTAAAGAATGGTAAAACAAACGACTCAATGTAATAGCGAGTTAAGCAATGTCTCGACTCCGGATACTACCAAAATACATAAGTCATGAGGATATATTTTATAAACTTAGTGTTGTATAATATCGAAAGAACGATCGCATAATAAAACATTATTATTAGAATTAATATTCAGAATAAAGTATAAACATGGTACGACATTCTACACAAATTTTCTAAAACTTAGAGATGACGGCGAATACAATTTATATGATTTTTAAATCGTTAATATATTAGTCATAAGTACCTAGCCTTGTTACTTAGATTTAATTAAATCATAATATCAATACAATCATCAAAAGTATTTAATTTATAATGTTTGTCTTATCACTATACTTATCGTCGAAAAGACAAAAAAAACGAGACAAATAACGTAATACAGCGTCGTGGTGTGCGAGCCCACCGCGTTAGTCGCCTAGTGACGGGCAATTTTCGCAGCGATCGTCAATTCACCGAAGTACACCATGTGCAGGAGAGATTTGGATCGGTTCTTATTATTATAGACCGTCGCCTCGACCCGACGGACCGTCACCACCAACGAATTATTGCCGGTGTATCATGATTGCTGATGACATGTGTGTGCGTCTCGACCCGTTGTTGTCTCCGAATGAAGAATCAGTACGACGTGTCGAAAACGATCAATAACCTGCCGGTGGCATTCACAAAAATTCAGGATCACGAGACTTGCACAAGCACACTGTAGTTGGTTGACAGTTGTTCGACTGTTTATTAAGTTATAACATATTATAATATTGTAAATTGAATCAACAATCTGCTTATTTTTTTAATATTGCGTGTTATATAATCATATAAATGTTACATTGTCACAAAAATAATATACCGTGTACTTGCGAGTAATCGAAATACTTGGTATTGTGCTATTACTTACCTGTGTGATTTACGAGAATTATGATATAGTAACTCAAAAAAGTTGAAGAGGTCCCTGAGTAAGATTAGTGAGCTCTGGTGTATGCTTAGTTAGTAGGTAGGTGTATTTATGTCAATTATATAATTTAGGTACCTACTTATGCGATTTAAAATGTTTCAATGTACGTATAGTTCAATTGAAAGAAGTGAAATATTATAATTAAAAATAAAACACTTAAAATTACAGTACAAATCAAAGTCGTCCTTTAAAAATATTATACCTATACTGGCCGATTAGGATGATAAACGTAGGTACATGCTGGCTAGTATTATAAACATCGCAATAACTGTCGCATGGAAAATGTTCGAAATTCTCGGTGCCTATGACGGAAGAAATTTATTTCGAGTTTATTTTCATTTCAACAGTCCTAGACGTTTAATATTATCAACTACATTTTCTCCACATTAAGCCACATATTAATATTAATATTAATGTACCTGTCTTATAAAATTCAACTTAATTAATAACGGCTTTAGCATCATCTATGTTGATCTACTCAATTGGTAAGTGTTATGAACATTATTCAAAGCATGATGGCACTATGCACGCAGAACAACAGCTGCAGTAGATCCGACGTACATCACACATTGTTCGGAGATATAGCAATTATAGAAGTCTTAAAAATTTTCATGAGCTAACCAGAAGACGTCATTATGGAAACACCGGAGATTGTGGAGTTGGTCAACAAAGAAAAATTATTTTGAGCTATTTGCAAGAGATATTTAAAAAGAATTGGCTCTGAAATAGGTTCAATAGTTAGTAGCTCAAACTACCGAGGAGAACTCTACTTGTAAGAATATACCCGAAAACAATTTGAAACCAATGAAAAAAATATACAACTAGATATAGGTATTAAAAAGCGTAGTACTGTCGCAGCAGTTCAAAGGGACTGATTGTACAGGAATATGTAAAAAGTCAGAAAAATCAATATTCTGTTTCCTAGGGCCGCAATTATTTACGTATTTATGTTACGGAAAAAGCAAAAAGTCGGGCATTGTGCACTTCGACCGATTGTATACAGTGACCAATTTGATTTGAGCATCGTAGCACTGTAGGTTAAATATTGATTATATTAAAAATTAAATAAAAAATCTTACAAGGTACTTAAATAATCATAATAAAACCTAAAATAGACGCTATACATATAAAATATTTTTATAATCGTTTGATTAAACGTATTATTATTTTCTACAGTTATTATGTACTATAACACACGAAATATTGTCGTTGTCTAGTCTAGGCATACGCTCCCCCTATTGGACAGGGACGACATTTAATGACAGCGATGGGCTGGAGTGCTTACCGACGAGTGACGACTATGTCGATCGAGGACAGACGGCAGTGATCACGTGTATGGACGACATTGACATATATACAATATGAGCTTCAACGGAAACCGTCGCAAATATCACGAACAAAATCATCTCGAGCTCAACGAGTTGAAACACTGCGACAACTGTACCCGCGACCACTGCCGAGGAAGCATCTTCACAGTTCTCATCGTATCAGCTGCGTCGCGTTCCGTCGTCGTCCACGTTCAACTGAAAAAGATCCACCGCTTAACTGAATTATAGGTCACATCGTTGTTGAAATCAGTGATGGTTCAGACATTTTTTCTAAGTCGAGTTTGGTACCAGATGCTTATAAGACATGTAATAAATGATGCGAGTACATGTCTTAACATTTTTAAACTTATTATACGTACACATTTAATTAAACCCAAAATAAAGTAATAATAATATTAACAATATATTTAATTTATTTTAATTGTATCTATAAATATTGATACAACAGCTTAATGTAAGGGGCAAGCCGTGGTGGGTAGATGGCATAATTGTTTATATTACCAGGTAATATTGTCTGCTCACGGCCGATCGATTGTGGCTAGTGGTTACTGCTGGTCGTCTTGAAACAGTACTGCACTAGCTGTGCGGTGATAGTGGACTGTAATTCATATAGATTTTATGAAAAACAGAATGGAAGGAGAATATGGAGTATAAAAAATATTATAAACAGTATATCAAAGTAAAAAAAGTATTGAGAATGGCGGGATAGATAATCAACTCCGACAGTAAAATCAAAATAATAATACGTAGTCGTGATACGATGTATTGATAATGATTAATCAATTATGAAAACTATTCAAAACTAAATGATAATAACAATTTACAATAATATGATAATATTCTTAACGCGTTAGGTTAGTAATTTTGTATTATCAATATAAGGTCGATTTGCACTCAAGTATTTTTTGTATTATAGGTTTTATGAATTATTTACATGTAAGGTGTGGCAAAATCTAAGTTTGATAGGTGTGTTTAAACACTTGAGCCGGGCCTGATTGGACTTTGGTTATTAAAGGTTATCTAGATCGAACTACAAACGGGTTCAATAAGCAGTGCAGTTATATATAATATTATGTCATAACACAATTTCTTATAATTATATTAAATATTTAATATTTAATAATATATGTATAATAATGAATGAATAAACATTGATAATATATCAATTATATAGTTTACGGAAACAATGACTAAAAATAAAAATAAATTAGTTCTCACATAAATAGTAAAATGGCGTTTTATCGACTTATATATTTGCATAGGTACGTAAGATAAAATGATTTCCAGTATACATGATGTTTATATAATATGCATGAATTCTGCAGTATAATATAATTTTAGTTCAAACATATTAATTGGTGACACCTGTTATATTGCGACGTATAAAACCTTCAAGTGAAGGTGCATCGATTGAATATCGTGATACCGCAGTGCAGACCAACTTTTACACGTCGTAGACGCTCTACATTATTACCTATAAAATAGAATACAACATATTAGTAGTGTAAAAAGTTTGGTGTCCCAAAGTGAAACATGAACGATATGTGGTTGGTTGAATTAAGAATAATATTATAATACGGTGAATTGATAAATCTCTGTAAACACGAATTATTATTGTATTATTGTATTATATTCCACGAATGTATTATATAATATATGACTCATATAATATGAGTTATTAAATAAAAAGATAAAGTAAAAGAATAATCACAAACTCGTCTATGTCATATACATATTAGGTTAAAAAATTAAATATCGTTGGTATTTTTTCAAAATTTAAATAGTTTGCTAAATAAACAAAAAACAACGACGTCAAAACACATTCGCGTTGTCATGATGTTATATTTTCCTTGCCTTTCAATCGATCGGAAATAACTTTTATTATATATTATACACAAGGTGGATATTTATATATGATTATACATTTATCATTATATAGTCCGTGGGATTCATCCTGGCTTAGGAACGCGTATGTATAATTTATTAAACTCAAAGACTATATGCAGTATTACAAAAGTAAAAATTTGTTAAGTTTATTTAGGTATTATAGGTATTCTATAAAATGTTTACATGTACCTAATAGTTCAATCGAATGAAACAAAATATTATAATTAAAAAATAAAACACCTAAAAATGTTCAACTACCACTCGTTCAAGATGCTGTAGTATGCGATGACGTGGACTGCCCGGTGGAGATAGAGAAGTTGTGCGAGGAAGTGAGCGTCCTGGCAGGTTTGCCTGATAAGCACGCGGCAGTGACAATCATAAGCGTTAACTTACTACCCCGTAGGAGGCGTTTTGCATCTACGTGGAACCGGATTAGCCCCGCTTTATGTTTATGCTGTTGCATGTTACGGGGTCCGCAGACACCACTCCTACCCGCACCCAAGTAGATGTCGGCAGAACATCGGACAAGAAATTGGGTAAGGGGGGGGATACGAGACAGAGCACGCTTTCAGATCAATCGTGGTCGGGGGGCCAATTCTTGATATCGTGATAAACTTTGTCGCATGCGATATATATTGTTATTGAGATTTTGTTGTATTTTTTTCCGGATTTCAGTTAATTTTTTATTATTATATATTGTTATTGATTACGATTTATTTATTATTTAGATTTTTGTAACTTTGAATATTTTGGCTGCGGGCTCATACCAGTTTCCTATTGGTTATAGACGATTTATGGCTCTATCAAAACCAACAGTATTCCATTGCCTAAGCGAGGTTATGGTTGCACTTAACCTACCCGAAATATTTAACCTTTGAGTTAAATTTCCAAAAAATGTTAATGAACTTACCGATATTCGTAATGGGTAATTAATTTTTTTTTTTTATTTGGCAAATTTGAGAATATTTATAATAATTTTGTACTATCTAGATTTTACAGAGATACAGGATTTCTATGGATTTCTAGGATTTTGATTCTAAGTTAAAGATATTAAATGTTAATGCACTATTCCCGGGCAGTACTCATGATATACTACCCGAGCACGTTAGGTTAGGTTAGGTTTAAGTGGATTAAACGCTCCGCATTACGTTTTTGCTGCTGCGTGTGTTGAGACGGTGTCCACAGTCATTACCCCTCCAATACCACCGAAGACTTCGTTGGGACGACGGCGACAAAATCAGGTAAAGTGGTGGGTGGGGGTAATACGGATGACAGACACGGCCGACTACGGGACACGCAAGTAGCGATGTGAGAGCATACCTCTCCTTTTCGTCGCTAGGCGAACTGAAGCCGGCCGGGTCGCGTCCTTCCGGTGGTCGCCGATTTATCATCACTCGCCCTGTGTCGTTTTGGTCTTCGTCGATGGTCGAAGACTCGTCTTCTGTACCGCCGTCTGACTCGCGCATAACATTGCGCACTAGCCGCTCGCCGTCAACCATCACTCCCCGGCCGAAGCTGTCAAATTGCTTTTTTGCACCGAATAGCCATCTCGTATCCCACCTGCCGCCTAATTTCGTGTCGTCCTGTCAATGCTTTTTTCCTTTTTTTGTTATTATTCTTATTATCCTTCTTCAAATTTTCAATTTTATTTCATTTATAAAATGTATTATTATACCAACTGTTAGTCAATATGGCAAATTTTTTTCCGAAAATAATTTTTTGTTTCAAACATTTACACCGTTTTTTCATAATAATATGTATTACATAATTAATAGCTCTTACAGCAAGTTTTTTCATGTTCGGCAAGTATTATCTTTCTTATTACTTGTTAGATCATTAACATATATCTTGATTTGTTATTAAAATATAAATAAAATGAAAATTATGTTTATAATTAATAAACGTCAATAAATGAACAGAAATCGTGGGGGGCCGTAATATAAAAAAAAAATATCGACTATTTGGCGTTTTTTTGCACGTAAACCGTTTTAGGGACCTGTCTGACAATTCGTATAAAGTTGTAGAGTCGAAAAATAAACCCTTCACCACGAAAACTTGCAAAGCATTATTTTTCAAAAAAGTGGTTTTTACCGTACTTAGGTGGTTTAAATTTGGATTTTCGGAAATTTTCTGATATGGGAGGAAGGTCCGACGGTCTGTTGTACAGGTTTCAAGTTTTTAGAGTCATAGCGTGTACGCTTCCGTCTGAAAAATACGTAAATTTAGATTTTTTGGTGAAAAACGTCAATAAATGAACAGAAATCGTGGGGGGCCGTAATATAAAAAAAATATCGACTATTTGGCGTTTTTTTGCACGTAAACCGTTTTAGGGACCTGTCTGACAATTCGTATAAAGTTGTAGAGTCAAAAAATAAACCCTTCACCACGAAAACTTGCAAAGCATTATTTTTCAAAAAAGTGGTTTTTACCGTACTTACGTGGTTTAAATTTGGATTTTCGGAAAATTTCTGATATGGGAGGAAGGTCCGACGGTCTGTTGTACAGGTTTCAAGTTTTTAGAGTCATCGCGTGTACGCTTCTGTCTGAAAAATACGTAAATTTAGATTTTTTGGTGAAAAACGTCAATAAATGAACAGAAATCGTGGGGGGCCGTAATATAAAAAAAATATCGACTATTTGGCGTTTTTTTGCACGTAAACCGTTTTAGGGACCTGTCTGACAATTCGTATAAAGTTGTAGAGTCGAAAAATAAACCCTTCACCACGAAAACTTGCAAAGCAATATTTTTCAAAAAAGTGGTTTTTACCGTACTTACGTGGTTTAAATTTGGATTTTCGGAAATTTTCTGATATGGGAGGAAGGTCCGACGGTCTGTTGTACAGGTTTCAAGTTTTTAGAGTCATCGCGTGTACGCTTCCGTCTGAAAAATACGTAAATTTAGATTTTTTGGTGAAAAACGTCAATAAATGAACAGAAATCGTGGGGGGCCGTAATATAAAAAAAAAATATCGACTATTTAGTGTTTTTTTGCGCGTAAACCGTTTTAGGGACCTGTCTGACAATGCGTATAAAGTTTTAGAGTCGAAAAATAAATCCTTCACCACGAAAACTTGCAAAGCATTATTTTTCAAAAAAGTGGTTTTTACCGTACTTACGTGGTTTAAATTTGGATTTTCGGAAATTTTCTGATATGGGAGGAAGGTCCGACGGTCTGTTGTACAGGTTTCAAGTTTTTAGAGTCATCGCGTGTACGCTTCTGTCTGAAAAATACGTAAATTTAGATTTTTTGGTGAAAAACGTCAATAAATGAACAAAAATCGTGGGGGGTCGTAATATAAAATAAAAATATCGACAATTTGGTGTTTTTTTGTGTGTTAACCGTTTTGGTGACCCGTCTGACAATGCGTGTACAGTTTCAGATTCGAAAAACAAATCCTTCACCACGAAAACTTGCAAACAATAATTTTTCAAAAGAGTGGTTTTTACCGTACTTAGGTGGTTTAAATTTGGATTTTCGGAAATTTTCTGATATGGGAGGAAGGTCCGACGGTCTGTTGTACAGGTTTCAAGTTTTTAGAGTCATCGCGTGTACGCTTCCGTCTTAAAAATACGTAAATTTAGATTTTAAGGTGAAAAACGGCAAAAAATAAACACAGGCCGTGGCCTGCCGTAGTATAAAAAAAAATTATCGACTATTTGGCGTTTTTTTGTGCGTAAACCGTTTTAGGGACCTGTCTGACAATGCGTATAAAGTTTTAGAGTCGAAAAATAAATCCTTCACCACGAAAACTTGCAAAGCATTATTTTTCAAAAAAGTGGTTTTTAACGTACTTAGGTGGTTTAAATTTGGATTTTCGGCAATTTTCTGATATGGGAGGAAGGTCCGAGGGTCTGTTGTACAGGTCTCAAGTTTTTAGAGTCATCGCGTGTATGCTTCCGTATGAAAAATACGTAAATTTAGATTTTTTGGTGAAAAACGTGAATAAATGAACGATAATCGTGGGGGGCCGTAATATAAAAAAAAAATATCGACTATTTGGCGTTTTTTTGCGCGTAAACCGTTTGAGGGACCCGGCCGACAATGCGTGTAATGTTTTCGAATCTGAAACTGTACACGCATTGTCAGATGGGTCACTAAAACGGTTAACACACAAAAAAACTCCAAATAGTCGATATTTTTTTTTTATACTACGGCAGGCCACGGCCTGTGTTCATTTTTTGCCGTTTTTCACCTTTAAATCTAAATTTTCGTATTTTTAAGACGGAAGCGTACGAGCGATGACTTTAAAAACTTGAGACCTGTACAACAGACCCTCGGACCTTCCTCCCATATCAGAAAATTTCCGAAAATCCAAATTTAAACCACCTAAATACGGTAAAAACCACTTTTTTGAAAAATAATGCTTTGCAAGTTTTCGTAGTGAAGGATTTATTTTTCGACTCTAAAACTTTATACGCATTGTCAGACAGGTCCCTAAAACGGTTTCAGATTCGAAAAACAAATCCTAAACCACGATAACATGCAAAACATTATTTTTCAAAAAAGTGGTTTTACCGTACTTAGGTGGTTTAAATTTGGATTTTCGGCAATTTTCTGATATAGGAGGAAGGTCCATCGGTCCCTTGTACAGGTTTTCACGTTTTTACAGTCATCACGTGTACGCTTCTGTCTTAAAAATACGTAAATTTAAATTTTAAGGGGAAAAATGTCAAAAAATAAACACAGGCCGTGGCCTGCCGTAGTATAAAAAAAAAATATCGACTATTTGGAATTTTTTTGTGTGTTAACCGTTTTAGTGACCCGTCTGACAATGCGTGCACAGTTTCAGATTCGAAAAACAAATCCTAAACCACGATAACATGCAAAACATTATTTTTCAAAAAAGTGGTTTTACCGTACTTAGGTGGTTTAAATTTGGATTTTCGAAAATTTTCTGATATGGGAGGAAGGTCCGAGGGTCTGTTGTACAGGTCTCAAGTTTTTAGAGTCATCGCGTGTATGCTTCCGTCTGAAAAATACGTAAATTTAGTTTTTTTGGTGAAAAACGTGAATAAATGAACGAAAATCGTGGGGGGCTGTAATATAAAAATAAAATATCGACTATTTGGCGTTTTTTTGCGCGTAAACCGTTTTAGGGACCTGTCTGACAATGCGTATAAAGTTTTAGAGTCGAAAAATAAATCCTTCACTACGAAAACTTGCATAGCATTATTTTTCAAAAAAGTGGTTTTTACCGAACTTAGGTGGTTTAAATTTGGATTTTCGGCAATTTTCTGATATAGGAGGAAGGTCCGTCGGTCCCTTGTACAGGTTTTCACGTTTTTAGAGTCATCACTCGTACGCTTCCGTCTTAAAAATACGTAAATTTAGATTTTAAGTTGAAAAACGGCAAAAAATGATCACAGGCCGTGGCCTGCCGTAGTATAAAAAAAAAATATCGACTATTTGGAGTTTTTTTGTATGTTAACCGTTTTAGTGACCCGTCTGACAATGCGTGTACAGTTTTAGAGTCGAAAAATAAATCCTTCACCACGAAAACTTGCAAAGCATTATTTTTCAAAAAAGTGGTTTTTACCGTACTTAGGTGGTTTAAATTTGGATTTTCGGAAATTTTCTGATATGGGAGGAAGGTCCGAGGGTCTGTTGTACAGGTCTCAAGTTTTTAGAGTCATCGCGTGTATGCTTCCGTCTGAAAAATACGTAAATTTAGATTTTTTGGTGAAAAACGTGAATAAATGAACGAAAATCGTGGGGGGCCGTAATATAAAAAAAAAATATCGACTATTTGGCGTTTTTTTGCGCGTAAACCGTTTTAGGGACCTGTCTGACAATGCGTATAAAGTTTTAGAGTCGAAAAATAAATCCTTCACCACGAAAACTTGCAAAGCATTATTTTTCAAAAAAGTGGTTTTTACCGTACTTAGGTGGTTTAAATTTGGATTTTCGGAAATTTTCTGATATGGGAGGAAGGTCCGAGGGTCTGTTGTACAGGTCTCAAGTTTTTAGAGTCATCGCGTGTATGCTTCCGTCTGAAAAATACGTAAATTTAGATTTTTTGGTGAAAAACGTGAATAAATGAACGAAAATCGTGGGGGGCCGTAATATAAAAAAAAATATCGACTATTTGGCGTTTTTTTGCGCGTAAACCTTTTTAGTGACCTGTCTGACAATGCGTATAAAGTTTTAGAGTCGAAAAATAAATCCTTCACCACGAAAACTTGCAAAGCATTATTTTTCAAAAAAGTGGTTTTTACCGTACTTAGGTGGTTTAAATTTGGATTTTCGGAAATTTTCTGATATGGGAGGAAGGTCCGAGGGTCTGTTGTACAGGTCTCAAGTTTTTAGAGTCATCGCGTGTATGCTTCCGTCTGAAAAATACGTAAATTTAGATTTTTTGGTGAAAAACGTGAATAAATGAACGAAATTCGTGGGGGGCCGTAATATAAAAAAAAAATATCGACTATTTGGCGTTTTTTTGAGCGTAAACCGTTTTAGGGACCTGTCTGACAATGCGTATAAAGTTTTAGAGTCGAAAAATAAATCCTTCACTACGAAAACTTGCAAAGCATTATTTTTCAAAAAAGTGGTTTTTACCGTACTTAGGTGGTTTAAATTTGGATTTTCGGAAACTTTCTGATATGGGAGGAAGGTCCGACGGTCCCTTGTACAGGTTTTCACGTTTTTACAGTCATTGCGTGTACGCTTCCGTTTTAAAAATACGTAAATTTAGATTTTAAGGTGAAAAAGGGCAAAAAATGGACACAGGCCGTGGCCTGCCGTAGTATAAAAAAAAAATATCGACTATTTGGTGTTTTTTTGCGCGTAAACCGTTTGAGGGACCCGTCCGACAATGCGTGTAATGTTTTAGGCTCGAAAAGTAAATCCTTCGCCACGAAAACTTGCAAAACATTATTTTTCAAAAAAGTGGTTTTTACCGAACTTAGGTGGTTTAAATTTGGATTTTCTGCAATTTTCTGATATAGGAGGATGTCCGTCGGTCCCTTGTACAGGTTTTCACGTTTTTAGAGTCATCACTCGTACGCTTTCGTCTTAAAAATACGTAAATTTAGATTTTAAGTTGAAAAACGGCAAAAAATGATCACAGGCCGTGGCCTGCCGAAGTATAAAAAAAAAATATCGACTATTTGGAGTTTTTTTGTGTGTTAACCGTTTTAGTGACCTGTCTGACAATGCGTGTACAGTTTTAGAGTCGAAAAATAAATCCTTCACCACGAAAACTTGCAAAGCATTATTTTTCAAAAAAGTGGTTTTTACCGTACTTAGGTGGTTTAAATTTGGATTTTCGGAAATTTTCTGATATGGGAGGAAGGTCCGAGGGTCTGTTGTACAGGTCTCAAGTTTTTAGAGTCATCGCGTGTATGCTTCCGTCTGAAAAATACGTAAATTTAGATTTTTTGGTGAAAAACGTGAATAAATGAACGAAAATCGTGGGGGGCCGTAATATAAAAAAAAAATATCGACTATTTGGCGTTTTTTTGCGCGTAAACCGTTTTAGGGACCTGTCTGACAATGCGTATAAAGTTTTAGAGTCGAAAAATAAATCCTTCACCACGAAAACTTGCAAAGCATTATTTTTCAAAAAAGTGGTTTTTACCGTACTTAGGTGGTTTAAATTTGGATTTTCGGAAATTTTCTGATATGGGAGGAAGGTCCGAGGGTCTGTTGTACAGGTCTCAAGTTTTTAGAGTCATCGCGTGTATGCTTCCGTCTGAAAAATACGTAAATTTAGATTTTTTGGTGAAAAACGTGAATAAATGAACGAAAATCGTGGGGGGCCGTAATATAAAAAAAAATATCGACTATTTGGCGTTTTTTTGCGCGTAAACCTTTTTAGTGACCTGTCTGACAATGCGTATAAAGTTTTAGAGTCGAAAAATAAATCCTTCACCACGAAAACTTGCAAAGCATTATTTTTCAAAAAAGTGGTTTTTACCGTACTTAGGTGGTTTAAATTTGGATTTTCGGAAATTTTCTGATATGGGAGGAAGGTCCGAGGGTCTGTTGTACAGGTCTCAAGTTTTTAGAGTCATCGCGTGTATGCTTCCGTCTGAAAAATACGTAAATTTAGATTTTTTGGTGAAAAACGTGAATAAATGAACGAAAATCGTGGGGGGCCGTAATATAAAAAAAAAATATCGACTATTTGGCGTTTTTTTGCGCGTAAACCGTTTTAGTGACCTGTCTGACAATGCGTATAAAGTTTTAGAGTCGAAAAAAAAATCCTTCACCACGAAAACTTGCAAAGCATTATTTTTCAAAAAAGTGGTTTTTACCATACTTAGGTGGTTTAAATTTGCTTTTCGGAAATTTTCTGATATGGGAGGAAGGTCCGAGGGTCTGTTGTACAGGTCTCAAGTTTTTAGAGTCATCGCGTGTATGCTTCCGTCTGAAAAATACGTAAATTTAGATTTTTTGGTGAAAAACGTGAATAAATGAACGAAATTCGTGGGGGGGCCGTAATATAAAAAAAAATATCGACTATTTGGCGTTTTTTTGAGCGTAAACCGTTTTAGGGACCTGTCTGACAATGCGTATAAAGTTTTAGAGTCGAAAAATAAATCCTTCACTACGAAAACTTGCAAAGCATTATTTTTCAAAAAAGTGGTTTTTACCGTACTTAGGTGGTTTAAATTTGGATTTTCGGAAACTTTCTGATATGGGAGGAAGGTCCGACGGTCCCTTGTACAGGTTTTCACGTTTTTACAGTCATTGCGTGTACGCTTCCGTTTTAAAAATACGTAAATTTAGATTTTAAGGTGAAAAAGGGCAAAAAATGGACACAGGCCGTGGCCTGCCGTAGTATAAAAAAAAAATATCGACTATTTGGTGTTTTTTTGCGCGTAAACCGTTTGAGGGACCCGTCCGACAATGCGTGTAATGTTTTAGGCTCGAAAAGTAAATCCTTCGCCACGAAAACTTGCAAAACATTATTTTTCAAAAAAGTGGTTTTTACCGAACTTAGGTGGTTTAAATTTGGATTTTCTGCAATTTTCTGATATAGGAGGATGTCCGTCGGTCCCTTGTACAGGTTTTCACGTTTTTAGAGTCATCACTCGTACGCTTTCGTCTTAAAAATACGTAAATTTAGATTTTAAGTTGAAAAACGGCAAAAAATGATCACAGGCCGTGGCCTGCCGAAGTATAAAAAAAAAATATCGACTATTTGGAGTTTTTTTGTGTGTTAACCGTTTTAGTGACCTGTCTGACAATGCGTGTACAGTTTTAGAGTCGAAAAATAAATCCTTCACCACGAAAACTTGCAAAGCATTATTTTTCAAAAAAGTGGTTTTTACCGTACTTAGGTGGTTTAAATTTGGATTTTCGGAAATTTTCTGATATGGGAGGAAGGTCCGAGGGTCTGTTGTACAGGTCTCAAGTTTTTAGAGTCATCGCGTGTATGCTTCCGTCTGAAAAATACGTAATTTAGATTTTTTGGTGAAAAACGTGAATAAATGAACGAAAATCGTGGGGGGCCGAAATATAAAAAAAAATATCGACTATTTGGCGTTTTTTTGCGCGTAAACCGTTTTAGGGACCTGTCTGAAAATGCGTATAAAGTTTTAGAGTCGAAAAATAAATCCTTCACCACGAAAACTTGCAAAGCATTATTTTTCAAAAAAGTGGTTTTTACCGTACTTAGTTGGTTTAAATTTGGATTTTCGGAAATTTTCTGATATGGGAGGAAGGTCCGAGGGTCTGTTGTACAGGTCTCAAGTTTTTAGAGTCATCGCGTGTATGCTTCCGTCTGAAAAATACGTAAATTTAGATTTTTTGGTGAAAAACGTGAATAAATGAACGAAAATCGTGGGGGGCCGTAATATAAAAAAAAAATATCGACTATTTGGCGTTTTTTTGCGCGTAAACCGTTTTAGGGACCTGTCTGACAATGCGTATAAAGTTTTAGAGTCGAAAAATAAATCCTTCACTACGAAAACTTGCAAAGCATTATTTTTCAAAAAAGTGGTTTTTACCGAACTTAGGTGGTTTAAATTTGGATTTTCGGCAATTTTCTGATATAGGAGGAAGGTCCGACGGTCCCTTGTACAGTTTCCAAGTTTTTAGAGTCATCGCGTGTACGCTTCCGCCTTAAAAATACGTAAAATTAGATTTTTAGGTGAAAAACGGCAATAAATGAACACAGGCCGTGGCCTGCCGTAGTATTAAATAAAAATATCGACTATTTGGTGTTTTTTTGTGCGTAAACCGTTTTAGGGACCCGTCTGACAATGCGTGTAATGTTTCAGAGTCGAAAATTAAATCCTCCACCACGAAAACTTGCAAACCATTATTTTTCAAAAAAGTGGTTTTTACCGTACTTAGGTGGTTTAAATTTGGATTTTCTGCAATTTTCTGATATAGGAGGAAGGTCCGACGGTCCCTTGTACAGTTTCCAAGTTTTTAGAGTCATCGCGTGTACGCTTCCGCCTTAAAAATACATAAAATTAGATTTTTAGGTGAAAAACGGCAATAAATGAACACAGGCCGTGGCCTGCCGTAGTATTAAATAAAAATATCGACTTTTTGGTGTTTTTTTGCGAGTAAACCGTTTTAGGGACCCTTCTGATAATGCGTGTAAAGTTTCAGATTCGAAAAATAAATCCTTAACCGCGAAAACTTGCAAAATATAATTTTTCAAAAAAGTGGTTTTTGACGTACTTAGGTGGTTTAAATTTGGATTTTCTGCAATTTTCTGATATAGGAGGAAGGTCCGACGGTCCCTTGTACAGTTTCCAAGTTTTTAGAGTCATCGCGTGTACGCTTCCGCCTTAAAAATACGTAAAATTAGATTTTTAGATGAAAATCGGCAATAAATGAACACAGGCCGTGGCCTGCCGTAGTATTAAATAAAAATATCGACTATTTGGTGTTTTTTTGCGCGTAAACCGTTTTAGGGACCCGTCTGACAATGCGTGTAATGTTTCAGAGTCGAAAATTAAATCCTCCACCACGAAAACTTGCAAACCATTATTTTTCAAAAAAGTGGTTTTTACCGTACTTAGGTGGTTTAAATTTGGATTTTCTGCAATTTTCTGATATAGGAGGAAGGTCCGACGGTCCCTTGTACAGTTTCCAAGTTTTTAGAGTCATCGCGTGTACGCTTCCGCCTTAAAAATACGTAAAATTAGATTTTTAGGTGAAAAACGGCAATAAATGAACACAGGCCGTGGCCTGCCGTAGTATTAAATAAAAATATCGACTATTTGGTGTTTTTTTGTGCGTAAACCGTTTTAGGGACCCGTCTGACAATGCGTGTAATGTTTCAGAGTCGAAAATTAAATCCTCCACCACGAAAACTTGCAAACCATTATTTTTCAAAAAAGTGGTTTTTACCGTACTTAGGTGGTTTAAATTTGGATTTTCTGCAATTTTCTGATATAGGAGGAAGGTCCGACGGTCCCTTGTACAGTTTCCAAGTTTTTAGAGTCATCGCGTGTACGCTTCCGCCTTAAAAATACGTAAAATTAGATTTTTAGGTGAAAAACGGCAATAAATGAACACAGGCCGTGGCCTGCCGTAGTATTAAATAAAAATATCGACTATTTGGTGTTTTTTTGTGCGTAAACCGTTTTAGGGACCCGTCTGACAATGCGTGTAATGTTTCAGAGTCGAAAATTAAATCCTCCACCACGAAAACTTGCAAACCATTATTTTTCAAAAAAGTGGTTTTTACCGTACTTAGGTGGTTTAAACTTTGGATTTTCTGCAATTTTCTGATATAGGAGGAAGGTCCGACGGTCCCTTGTACAGGTTCCAAGTTTTTAGAGTCATCGCGTGTACGCTTCCGCCTTAAAAATACATAAAATTAGATTTTTAGGTGAAAAACGGCAATAAATGAACACAGGCCGTGGCCTGCCGTAGTATTAAATAAAAATATCGACTTTTTGGTGTTTTTTTGCGAGTAAACCGTTTTAGGGACCCTTCTGATAATGCGTGTAAAGTTTCAGATTCGAAAAATAAATCCTTAACCGCGAAAACTTGCAAAATATAATTTTTCAAAAAAGTGGTTTTTGACGTACTTAGGTGGTTTAAATTTGGATTTTCTGCAATTTTCTGATATAGGAGGAAGGTCCGACGGTCCCTTGTACAGTTTCCAAGTTTTTAGAGTCATCGCGTGTACGCTTCCGCCTTAAAAATACGTAAAATTAGATTTTTAGATGAAAAACGGCAATAAATGAACACAGGCCGTGGCCTGCCGTAGTATTAAATAAAAATATCGACTATTTGGTGTTTTTTTGCGCGTAAACCGTTTTAGGGACCCGTCTGACAATGCGTGTAATGTTTCAGAGTCGAAAATTAAATCCTCCACCACGAAAACTTGCAAACCATTATTTTTCAAAAAAGTGGTTTTTACCGTACTTAGGTGGTTTAAACTTGGATTTTCTGCAATTTTCTGATATAGGAGGAAGGTCCGACGGTCCCTTGTACAGGTTCCAAGTTTTTAGAGTCATCGCGTGTACGCTTCCGCCTTAAAAATACATAAAATTAGATTTTTAGGTGAAAAACGGCAATAAATGAACACAGGCCGTGGCCTGCCGTAGTATTAAATAAAAATATCGACTTTTTGGTGTTTTTTTGCGAGTAAACCGTTTTAGGGACCCTTCTGATAATGCGTGTAAAGTTTCAGATTCGAAAAATAAATCCTTAACCGCGAAAACTTGCAAAATATAATTTTTCAAAAAAGTGGTTTTTGACGTACTTAGGTGGTTTAAATTTGGATTTTCTGCAATTTTCTGATATAGGAGGAAGGTCCGACGGTCCCTTGTACAGTTTCCAAGTTTTTAGAGTCATCGCGTGTACGCTTCCGCCTTAAAAATACGTAAAATTAGATTTTTAGATGAAAAACGGCAATAAATGAACACAGGCCGTGGCCTGCCGTAGTATTAAATAAAAATATCGACTATTTGGTGTTTTTTTGCGCGTAAACCGTTTTAGGGACCCGTCTGACAATGCGTGTAATGTTTCAGAGTCGAAAATTAAATCCTCCACCACGAAAACTTGCAAACCATTATTTTTCAAAAAAGTGGTTTTTACCGTACTTAGGTGGTTTAAATTTGGATTTTCTGCAATTTTCTGATATAGGAGGAAGGTCCGACGGTCCCTTGTACAGTTTCCAAGTTTTTAGAGTCATCGCGTGTACGCTTCCGCCTTAAAAATACATAAAATTAGATTTTTAGGTGAAAAACGGCAATAAATGAACACAGGCCGTGGCCTGCCGTAGTATTAAATAAAATATCGACTTTTTGGTGTTTTTTTGCGAGTAAACCGTTTTAGGGACCCTTCTGATAATGCGTGTAAAGTTTCAGATTCGAAAAATAAATCCTTAACCGCGAAAACTTGCAAAATATAATTTTTCAAAAAAGTGGTTTTTGACGTACTTAGGTGGTTTAAATTTGGATTTTCTGCAATTTTCTGATATAGGAGGAAGGTCCGACGGTCCCTTGTACAGTTTCCAAGTTTTTAGAGTCATCGCGTGTACGCTTCCGCCTTAAAAATACGTAAAATTAGATTTTTAGATGAAAAACGGCAATAAATGAACACAGGCCGTGGCCTGCCGTAGTATTAAATAAAAATATCGACTATTTGGTGTTTTTTTGCGCGTAAACCGTTTTAGGGACCCGTCTGACAATGCGTGTAATGTTTCAGAGTCGAAAATTAAATCCTCCACCACGAAAACTTGCAAACCATTATTTTTCAAAAAAGTGGTTTTTACCGTACTTAGGTGGTTTAAATTTGGATTTTCTGCAATTTTCTGATATAGGAGGAAGGTCCGACGGTCCCTTGTACAGTTTCCAAGTTTTTAGAGTCATCGCGTGTACGCTTCCGCCTTAAAAATACATAAAATTAGATTTTTAGGTGAAAAACGGCAATAAATGAACACAGGCCGTGGCCTGCCGTAGTATTAAATAAAAATATCGACTTTTTGGTGTTTTTTTGCGAGTAAACCGTTTTAGGGACCCTTCTGATAATGCGTGTAAAGTTTCAGATTCGAAAAATAAATCCTTAACCGCGAAAACTTGCAAAATATAATTTTTCAAAAAAGTGGTTTTTGACGTACTTAGGTGGTTTAAATTTGGATTTTCTGCAATTTTCTGATATAGGAGGAAGGTCCGACGGTCCCTTGTACAGTTTCCAAGTTTTTAGAGTCATCGCGTGTACGCTTCCGCCTTAAAAATACGTAAAATTAGATTTTTAGATGAAAAACGGCAATAAATGAACACAGGCCGTGGCCTGCCGTAGTATTAAATAAAAATATCGACTATTTGGTGTTTTTTTGCGCGTAAACCGTTTTAGGGACCCGTCTGACAATGCGTGTAATGTTTCAGAGTCGAAAATTAAATCCTCCACCACGAAAACTTGCAAACCATTATTTTTCAAAAAAGTGGTTTTTACCGTACTTAGGTGGTTTAAACTTGGATTTTCTGCAATTTTCTGATATAGGAGGAAGGTCCGACGGTCCCTTGTACAGTTTCCAAGTTTTTAGAGTCATCGCGTGTACGCTTCCGCCTTAAAAATACGTAAAATTAGATTTTTAGGTGAAAAACGGCAATAAATGAACACAGGCCGTGGCCTGCCGTAGTATTAAATAAAAATATCGACTATTTGGTGTTTTTTTGCGCGTAAACCGTTTTAGGGACCCTTCTGATAATGCGTGTAATGTTTCAGATTCGAAAATAAATCCTTAACCGCGAAAACTTGCAAACATATATTTTTCAAAAAAGTGGTTTTTACCGTACTTAGGTGGTTTAAATTTGGATTTTCTGCAATTTTCTGATATAGGAGGAAGGTCCGACGGTCCCTTGTACAGTTTCCAAGTTTTTAGAGTCATCGCGTGTACGCTTCCGCCTTAAAAATACGTAAAATTAGATTTTTAGATGAAAAACGGCAATAAATGAACACAGGCCGTGGCCTGCCGTAGTATTAAATAAAAATATCGACTATTTGGTGTTTTTTTGCGCGTAAACCGTTTTAGGGACCCGTCTGACAATGCGTGTAATGTTTCAGAGTCGAAAATTAAATCCTCCACCACGAAAACTTGCAAACCATTATTTTTCAAAAAAGTGGTTTTTACCGTACTTAGGTGGTTTAAATTTGGATTTTCTGCAATTTTCTGATATAGGAGGAAGGTCCGACGGTCCCTTGTACAGTTTCCAAGTTTTTAGAGTCATCGCGTGTACGCTTCCGCCTTAAAAATACGTAAAATTAGATTTTTAGGTGAAAAACGGCAATAAATGAACACAGGCCGTGGCCTGCCGTAGTATTAAATAAAAATATCGACTATTTGGTGTTTTTTTGCGCGTAAACCGTTTTAGGGACCCTTCTGATAATGCGTGTAAATGTTTCAGATTCGAAAATAAATCCTTAACCGCGAAAACTTGCAAACCATTATTTTTCAAAAAAGTGGTTTTTACCGTACTTAGGTGGTTTAAATTTGGATTTTCTGCAATTTTCTGATATAGGAGGAAGGTCCGACGGTCCCTTGTACAGTTTCCAAGTTTTTAGAGTCATCGCGTGTACGCTTCCGCCTTAAAAATACGTAAAATTAGATTTTTAGATGAAAAACGGCAATAAATGAACACAGGCCGTGGCCTGCCGTAGTATTAAATAAAAATATCGACTATTTGGTGTTTTTTTGCGCGTAAACCGTTTTAGGGACCCGTCTGACAATGCGTGTAATGTTTCAGAGTCGAAAATTAAATCCTTCACCACGAAAACTTGCAAACCATTATTTTTCAAAAAAGTGGTTTTTACCGTACTTAGGTGGTTTAAATTTGGATTTTCTGCAATTTTCTGATATAGGAGGAAGGTCCGACGGTCCCTTGTACAGGTTCCAAGTTTTTAGAGTCATCGCGTGTACGCTTCCGCCTTAAAAATACGTAAAATTAGATTTTTAGGTGAAAAACGGCAATAAATGAACACAGGCCGTGGCCTGCCGTAGTATTAAATAAAAATATCGACTATTTGGTGTTTTTTTGCGCGTAAACCGTTTTAGGGACCCGTCTGACAATGCGTGTAATGTTTCAGAGTCGAAAATTAAATCCTCCACCACGAAAACTTGCAAACCATTATTTTTCAAAAAAGTGGTTTTTACCGTACTTAGGTGGTTTAAACTTGGATTTTCTGCAATTTTCTGATATAGGAGGAAGGTCCGACGGTCCCTTGTACAGTTTCCAAGTTTTTAGAGTCATCGCGTGTACGCTTCCGCCTTAAAAATACGTAAAATTAGATTTTTAGGTGAAAAACGGCAATAAATGAACACAGGCCGTGGCCTGCCGTAGTATTAAATAAAAATATCGACTATTTGGTGTTTTTTTGCGAGTAAACCGTTTTAGGGACCCTTCTGATAATGCGTGTAAAGTTTCAGATTCGAAAATAAATCCTTAACCGCGAAAACTTGCAAACCATTATTTTTCAAAAAAGTGGTTTTTACCGTACTTAGGTGGTTTAAATTTGGATTTTCTGCAATTTTCTGATATAGGAGGAAGGTCCGACGGTCCCTTGTACAGTTTCCAAGTTTTTAGAGTCATCGCGTGTACGCTTCCGCCTTAAAAATACGTAAAATTAGATTTTTAGGTGAAAAACGGCAATAAATGAACACAGGCCGTGGCCTGCCGTAGTATTAAATAAAAATATCGACTATTTGGTGTTTTTTTGCGCGTAAACCGTTTTAGGGACCCGTCTGACAATGCGTGTAATGTTTCAGAGTCGAAAATTAAATCCTCCACCACGAAAACTTGCAAACCATTATTTTTCAAAAAAGTGGTTTTTACCGTACTTAGGTGGTTTAAATTTGGATTTTCTGCAATTTTCTGATATAGGAGGAAGGTCCGACGGTCCCTTGTACAGGTTCCAAGTTTTTAGAGTCATCGCGTGTACGCTTCCGCCTTAAAAATACGTAAAATTAGATTTTTAGGTGAAAAACGGCAATAAATGAACACAGGCCGTGGCCTGCCGTAGTATTAAATAAAAATATCGACTATTTGGTGTTTTTTTGCGAGTAAACCGTTTTAGGGACCCTTCTGATAATGCGTGTAAAGTTTCAGATTCGAAAATAAATCCTTACCGCGAAAACTTGCAAACCATTATTTTTCAAAAAAGTGGTTTTTACCGTACTTAGGTGGTTTAAATTTGGATTTTCTGCAATTTTCTGATATAGGAGGAAGGTCCGACGGTCCCTTGTACAGTTTCCAAGTTTTTAGAGTCATCGCGTGTACGCTTCCGCCTTAAAAATACGTAAAATTAGATTTTTAGATGAAAAACGGCAATAAATGAACACAGGCCGTGGCCTGCCGTAGTATTAAATAAAAATATCGACTATTTGGTGTTTTTTTGCGCGTAAACCGTTTTAGGGACCCGTCTGACAATGCGTGTAATGTTTCAGAGTCGAAAATTAAATCCTCCACCACGAAAACTTGCAAACCATTATTTTTCAAAAAAGTGGTTTTTACCGTACTTAGGTGGTTTAAACTTGGATTTTCTGCAATTTTCTGATATAGGAGGAAGGTCCGACGGTCCCTTGTACAGGTTCCAAGTTTTTAGAGTCATCGCGTGTACGCTTCCGCCTTAAAAATACGTAAAATTAGATTTTTAGGTGAAAAACGGCAATAAATGAACACAGGCCGTGGCCTGCCGTAGTATTAAATAAAAATATCGACTATTTGGTGTTTTTTTGCGAGTAAACCGTTTTAGGGACCCTTCTGATAATGCGTGTAAAGTTTCAGATTCGAAAATAAATCCTTAACCGCGAAAACTTGCAAACCATATATTTTTCAAAAAAGTGGTTTTTGACCGTACTTAGGTGGTTTAAATTTGGATTTTCTGCAATTTTCTGATATAGGAGGAAGGTCCGACGGTCCCTTGTACAGTTTCCAAGTTTTTAGAGTCATCGCGTGTACGCTTCCGCCTTAAAAATACGTAAAATTAGATTTTTAGGTGAAAAACGGCAATAAATGAACACAGGCCGTGGCCTGCCGTAGTATTAAATAAAAATATCGACTATTTGGTGTTTTTTTGCGCGTAAACCGTTTTAGGGACCCGTCTGACAATGCGTGTAATGTTTCAGAGTCGAAAATTAAATCCTCCACCACGAAAACTTGCAAACCATTATTTTTCAAAAAAGTGGTTTTTACCGTACTTAGGTGGTTTAAATTTGGATTTTCTGCAATTTTCTGATATAGGAGGAAGGTCCGACGGTCCCTTGTACAGTTTCCAAGTTTTTAGAGTCATCGCGTGTACGCTTCCGCCTTAAAAATACGTAAAATTAGATTTTTAGGTGAAAAACGGCAATAAATGAACACAGGCCGTGGCCTGCCGTAGTATTAAATAAAAATATCGACTATTTGGTGTTTTTTTGCGCGTAAACCGTTTTAGGGACCCGTCTGACAATGCGTGTAATGTTTCAGAGTCGAAAATTAAATCCTCCACCACGAAAACTTGCAAACCATTATTTTTCAAAAAAGTGGTTTTTACCGTACTTAGGTGGTTTAAATTTGGATTTTCTGCAATTTTCTGATATAGGAGGAAGGTCCGACGGTCCCTTGTACAGTTTCCAAGTTTTTAGAGTCATCGCGTGTACGCTTCCGCCTTAAAAATACGTAAAATTAGATTTTTAGATGAAAAACGGCAATAAATGAACACAGGCCGTGGCCTGCCGTAGTATTAAATAAAAATATCGACTATTTGGTGTTTTTTTGCGAGTAAACCGTTTTAGGGACCCTTCTGATAATGCGTGTAATGTTTCAGATTCGAAAATAAATCCTTCACCGCGAAAACTTGCAAACCATTATTTTTCAAAAAAGTGGTTTTTACCGTACTTAGGTGGTTTAAATTTGGATTTTCTGCAATTTTCTGATATAGGAGGAAGGTCCGACGGTCCCTTGTACAGTTTCCAAGTTTTTAGAGTCATCGCGTGTACGCTTCCGCCTTAAAAATACGTAAAATTAGATTTTTAGGTGAAAAACGGCAATAAATGAACACAGGCCGTGGCCTGCCGTAGTATTAAATAAAAATATCGACTATTTGGTGTTTTTTTGCGCGTAAACCGTTTTAGGGACCCGTCTGACAATGCGTGTAATGTTTCAGAGTCGAAAATTAAATCCTCCACCACGAAAACTTGCAAACCATTATTTTTCAAAAAAGTGGTTTTTACCGTACTTAGGTGGTTTAAATTTGGATTTTCTGCAATTTTCTGATATAGGAGGAAGGTCCGACGGTCCCTTGTACAGTTTCCAAGTTTTTAGAGTCATCGCGTGTACGCTTCCGCCTTAAAAATACGTAAAATTAGATTTTTAGATGAAAAACGGCAATAAATGAACACAGGCCGTGGCCTGCCGTAGTATTAAATAAAAATATCGACTATTTGGTGTTTTTTTGCGCGTAAACCGTTTTAGGGACCCGTCTGACAATGCGTGTAATGTTTCAGAGTCGAAAATTAAATCCTCCACCACGAAAACTTGCAAACCATTATTTTTCAAAAAAGTGGTTTTTACCGTACTTAGGTGGTTTAAATTTGGATTTTCTGCAATTTTCTGATATAGGAGGAAGGTCCGACGGTCCCTTGTACAGGTTCCAAGTTTTTAGAGTCATCGCGTGTACGCTTCCGCCTTAAAAATACGTAAAATTAGATTTTTAGGTGAAAAACGGCAATAAATGAACACAGGCCGTGGCCTGCCGTAGTATTAAATAAAAATATCGACTATTTGGTGTTTTTTTGCGCGTAAACCGTTTTAGGGACCCGTCTGACAATGCGTGTAATGTTTCAGAGTCGAAAATTAAATCCTTCACCACGAAAACTTGCAAACCATTATTTTTCAAAAAAGTGGTTTTTACCGTACTTAGGTGGTTTAAATTTGGATTTTCTGCAATTTTCTGATATAGGAGGAAGGTCCGACGGTCCCTTGTACAGTTTCCAAGTTTTTAGAGTCATCGCGTGTACGCTTCCGCCTTAAAAATACGTAAAATTAGATTTTTAGATGAAAAACGGCAATAAATGAACACAGGCCGTGGCCTGCCGTAGTATTAAATAAAAATATCGACTATTTGGTGTTTTTTTGCGCGTAAACCGTTTTAGGGACCCGTCTGACAATGCGTGTAATGTTTCAGAGTCGAAAATTAAATCCTCCACCACGAAAACTTGCAAACCATTATTTTTCAAAAAAGTGGTTTTTACCGTACTTAGGTGGTTTAAATTTGGATTTTCTGCAATTTTCTGATATAGGAGGAAGGTCCGACGGTCCCTTGTACAGTTTCCAAGTTTTTAGAGTCATCGCGTGTACGCTTCCGCCTTAAAAATACGTAAAATTAGATTTTTAGGTGAAAAACGGCAATAAATGAACACAGGCCGTGGCCTGCCGTAGTATTAAATAAAAATATCGACTATTTGGTGTTTTTTTGCGCGTAAACCGTTTTAGGGACCCGTCTGACAATGCGTGTAATGTTTCAGAGTCGAAAATTAAATCCTCCACCACGAAAACTTGCAAACCATTATTTTTCAAAAAAGTGGTTTTTACCGTACTTAGGTGGTTTAAACTTGGATTTTCTGCAATTTTCTGATATAGGAGGAAGGTCCGACGGTCCCTTGTACAGGTTCCAAGTTTTTAGAGTCATCGCGTGTACGCTTCCGCCTTAAAAATACGTAAAATTAGATTTTTAGGTGAAAAACGGCAATAAATGAACACAGGCCGTGGCCTGCCGTAGTATTAAATAAAAATATCGACTATTTGGTGTTTTTTTGCGAGTAAACCGTTTTAGGGACCCTTCTGACAATGCGTGTAATGTTTCAGATTCGAAAAATAAATCCTTAACCGCGAAAACTTGCAAACCATTATTTTTCAAAAAAGTGGTTTTTACCGTACTTAGGTGGTTTAAATTTGGATTTTCTGCAATTTTCTGATATAGGAGGAAGGTCCGACGGTCCCTTGTACAGTTTCCAAGTTTTTAGAGTCATCGCGTGTACGCTTCCGCCTTAAAAATACGTAAAATTAGATTTTTAGATGAAAAACGGCAATAAATGAACACAGGCCGTGGCCTGCCGTAGTATTAAATAAAAATATCGACTATTTGGTGTTTTTTTGCGCGTAAACCGTTTTAGGGACCCGTCTGACAATGCGTGTAATGTTTCAGATTCGAAAATAAATCCTTCACCACGAAAACTTGCAAACCATTATTTTTCAAAAAAGTGGTTTTTACCGTACTTAGGTGGTTTAAATTTGGATTTTCTGCAATTTTCTGATATAGGAGGAAGGTCCGACGGTCCCTTGTACAGTTTCCAAGTTTTTAGAGTCATCGCGTGTACGCTTCCGCCTTAAAAATACGTAAAATTAGATTTTTAGGTGAAAAACGGCAATAAATGAACACAGGCCGTGGCCTGCCGTAGTATTAAATAAAAATATCGACTATTTGGTGTTTTTTTGCGCGTAAACCGTTTTAGGGACCCTTCTGACAATGCGTGTAATGTTTCAGAGTCGAAAATTAAATCCTCCACCACGAAAACTTGCAAACCATTATTTTTCAAAAAAGTGGTTTTTACCGTACTTAGGTGGTTTAAATTTGGATTTTCTGCAATTTTCTGATATAGGAGGAAGGTCCGACGGTCCCTTGTACAGGTTCCAAGTTTTTAGAGTCATCGCGTGTACGCTTCCGCCTTAAAAATACGTAAAATTAGATTTTTAGGATGAAAAACGGCAATAAATGAACACAGGCCGTGGCCTGCCGTAGTATTAAATAAAAATATCGACTATTTGGTGTTTTTTTGCGCGTAAACCGTTTTAGGGACCCGTCTGACAATGCGTGTAATGTTTCAGAGTCGAAAATTAAATCCTCCACCACGAAAACTTGCAAACCATTATTTTTCAAAAAAGTGGTTTTTACCGTACTTAGGTGGTTTAAATTTGGATTTTCTGCAATTTTCTGATATAGGAGGAAGGTCCGACGGTCCCTTGTACAGTTTCCAAGTTTTTAGAGTCATCGCGTGTACGCTTCCGCCTTAAAAATACGTAAAATTAGATTTTTAGATGAAAAACGGCAATAAATGAACACAGGCCGTGGCCTGCCGTAGTATTAAATAAAAATATCGACTATTTGGTGTTTTTTTGCGCGTAAACCGTTTTAGGGACCCGTCTGACAATGCGTGTAATGTTTCAGAGTCGAAAATTAAATCCTCCACCACGAAAACTTGCAAACCATTATTTTTCAAAAAAGTGGTTTTTACCGTACTTAGGTGGTTTAAATTTGGATTTTCTGCAATTTTCTGATATAGGAGGAAGGTCCGACGGTCCCTTGTACAGGTTCCAAGTTTTTAGAGTCATCGCGTGTACGCTTCCGCCTTAAAAATACGTAAAATTAGATTTTTAGATGAAAAACGGCAATAAATGAACACAGGCCGTGGCCTGCCGTAGTATTAAATAAAAATATCGACTATTTGGTGTTTTTTTGCGCGTAAACCGTTTTAGGGACCCGTCTGATAATGCGTGTAATGTTTCAGATTCGAAAATAAATCCTTCACCACGAAAACTTGCAAACCATTATTTTTCAAAAAAGTGGTTTTTACCGTACTTAGGTGGTTTAAATTTGGATTTTCTGCAATTTTCTGATATAGGAGGAAGGTCCGACGGTCCCTTGTACAGTTTCCAAGTTTTTAGAGTCATCGCGTGTACGCTTCCGCCTTAAAAATACGTAAAATTAGATTTTTAGGATGAAAAACGGCAATAAATGAACACAGGCCGTGGCCTGCCGTAGTATTAAATAAAAATATCGACTATTTGGTGTTTTTTTGCGCGTAAACCGTTTTAGGGACCCGTCTGACAATGCGTGTAATGTTTCAGAGTCGAAAATTAAATCCTCCACCACGAAAACTTGCAAACCATTATTTTTCAAAAAAGTGGTTTTTACCGTACTTAGGTGGTTTAAATTTGGATTTTCTGCAATTTTCTGATATAGGAGGAAGGTCCGACGGTCCCTTGTACAGTTTCCAAGTTTTTAGAGTCATCGCGTGTACGCTTCCGCCTTAAAAATACGTAAAATTAGATTTTTAGATGAAAAACGGCAATAAATGAACACAGGCCGTGGCCTGCCGTAGTATTAAATAAAAATATCGACTATTTGGTGTTTTTTTGCGCGTAAACCGTTTTAGGGACCCGTCTGACAATGCGTGTAATGTTTCAGAGTCGAAAATTAAATCCTCCACCACGAAAACTTGCAAACCATTATTTTTCAAAAAAGTGGTTTTTACCGTACTTAGGTGGTTTAAATTTGGATTTTCTGCAATTTTCTGATATAGGAGGAAGGTCCGACGGTCCCTTGTACAGGTTCCAAGTTTTTAGAGTCATCGCGTGTACGCTTCCGCCTTAAAAATACGTAAAATTAGATTTTTAGATGAAAAACGGCAATAAATGAACACAGGCCGTGGCCTGCCGTAGTATTAAATAAAAATATCGACTATTTGGTGTTTTTTTGCGAGTAAACCGTTTTAGGGACCCTTCTGATAATGCGTGTAAGTTTCAGATTCGAAAATAAATCCTTAACCGCGAAAACTTGCAAACCATTATTTTTCAAAAAAGTGGTTTTTACCGTACTTAGGTGGTTTAAATTTGGATTTTCTGCAATTTTCTGATATAGGAGGAAGGTCCGACGGTCCCTTGTACAGGTTCCAAGTTTTTAGAGTCATCGCGTGTACGCTTCCGCCTTAAAAATACGTAAAATTAGATTTTTAGGTGAAAAACGGCAATAAATGAACACAGGCCGTGGCCTGCCGTAGTATTAAATAAAAATATCGACTATTTGGTGTTTTTTTGCGCGTAAACCGTTTTAGGGACCCGTCTGACAATGCGTGTAATGTTTCAGAGTCGAAAATTAAATCCTCCACCACGAAAACTTGCAAACCATTATTTTTCAAAAAAGTGGTTTTTACCGTACTTAGGTGGTTTAAATTTGGATTTTCTGCAATTTTCTGATATAGGAGGAAGGTCCGACGGTCCCTTGTACAGGTTCCAAGTTTTTAGAGTCATCGCGTGTACGCTTCCGCCTTAAAAATACGTAAAATTAGATTTTTAGATGAAAAACGGCAATAAATGAACACAGGCCGTGGCCTGCCGTAGTATTAAATAAAAATATCGACTATTTGGTGTTTTTTTGCGCGTAAACCGTTTTAGGGACCCGTCTGACAATGCGTGTAATGTTTCAGAGTCGAAAATTAAATCCTTCACCACGAAAACTTGCAAACCATTATTTTTCAAAAAAGTGGTTTTTACCGTACTTAGGTGGTTTAAATTTGGATTTTCTGCAATTTTCTGATATAGGAGGAAGGTCCGACGGTCCCTTGTACAGTTTCCAAGTTTTTAGAGTCATCGCGTGTACGCTTCCGCCTTAAAAATACGTAAAATTAGATTTTTAGATGAAAAACGGCAATAAATGAACACAGGCCGTGGCCTGCCGTAGTATTAAATAAAAATATCGACTATTTGGTGTTTTTTTGCGCGTAAACCGTTTTAGGGACCCTTCTGACAATGCGTGTAATGTTTCAGAGTCGAAAATTAAATCCTTCACCACGAAAACTTGCAAACCATTATTTTTCAAAAAAGTGGTTTTTACCGTACTTAGGTGGTTTAAATTTGGATTTTCTGCAATTTTCTGATATAGGAGGAAGGTCCGACGGTCCCTTGTACAGGTTCCAAGTTTTTAGAGTCATCGCGTGTACGCTTCCGCCTTAAAAATACGTAAAATTAGATTTTTAGATGAAAAACGGCAATAAATGAACACAGGCCGTGGCCTGCCGTAGTATTAAATAAAAATATCGACTATTTGGTGTTTTTTTGCGCGTAAACCGTTTTAGGGACCCGTCTGACAATGCGTGTAATGTTTCAGAGTCGAAAATTAAATCCTCCACCACGAAAACTTGCAAACCATTATTTTTCAAAAAAGTGGTTTTTACCGTACTTAGGTGGTTTAAATTTGGATTTTCTGCAATTTTCTGATATAGGAGGAAGGTCCGACGGTCCCTTGTACAGTTTCCAAGTTTTTAGAGTCATCGCGTGTACGCTTCCGCCTTAAAAATACGTAAAATTAGATTTTTAGGTGAAAAACGGCAATAAATGAACACAGGCCGTGGCCTGCCGTAGTATTAAATAAAAATATCGACTATTTGGTGTTTTTTTGCGCGTAAACCGTTTTAGGGACCCTTCTGATAATGCGTGTAATGTTTCAGATTCGAAAATTAAATCCTTCACCACGAAAACTTGCAAACCATTATTTTTCAAAAAAGTGGTTTTTACCGTACTTAGGTGGTTTAAATTTGGATTTTCTGCAATTTTCTGATATAGGAGGAAGGTCCGACGGTCCCTTGTACAGTTTCCAAGTTTTTAGAGTCATCGCGTGTACGCTTCCGCCTTAAAAATACGTAAAATTAGATTTTTAGATGAAAAACGGCAATAAATGAACACAGGCCGTGGCCTGCCGTAGTATTAAATAAAAATATCGACTATTTGGTGTTTTTTTGCGCGTAAACCGTTTTAGGGACCCGTCTGACAATGCGTGTAATGTTTCAGAGTCGAAAATTAAATCCTCCACCACGAAAACTTGCAAACCATTATTTTTCAAAAAAGTGGTTTTTACCGTACTTAGGTGGTTTAAATTTGGATTTTCTGCAATTTTCTGATATAGGAGGAAGGTCCGACGGTCCCTTGTACAGTTTCCAAGTTTTTAGAGTCATCGCGTGTACGCTTCCGCCTTAAAAATACGTAAAATTAGATTTTTAGATGAAAAACGGCAATAAATGAACACAGGCCGTGGCCTGCCGTAGTATTAAATAAAAATATCGACTATTTGGTGTTTTTTTGCGCGTAAACCGTTTTAGGGACCCGTCTGACAATGCGTGTAATGTTTCAGAGTCGAAAATTAAATCCTTCACCACGAAAACTTGCAAACCATTATTTTTCAAAAAAGTGGTTTTTACCGTACTTAGGTGGTTTAAATTTGGATTTTCTGCAATTTTCTGATATAGGAGGAAGGTCCGACGGTCCCTTGTACAGTTTCCAAGTTTTTAGAGTCATCGCGTGTACGCTTCCGCCTTAAAAATACGTAAAATTAGATTTTTAGATGAAAAACGGCAATAAATGAACACAGGCCGTGGCCTGCCGTAGTATTAAATAAAAATATCGACTATTTGGTGTTTTTTTGCGCGTAAACCGTTTTAGGGACCCGTCTGACAATGCGTGTAATGTTTCAGAGTCGAAAATTAAATCCTCCACCACGAAAACTTGCAAACCATTATTTTTCAAAAAAGTGGTTTTTACCGTACTTAGGTGGTTTAAATTTGGATTTTCTGCAATTTTCTGATATAGGAGGAAGGTCCGACGGTCCCTTGTACAGGTTCCAAGTTTTTAGAGTCATCGCGTGTACGCTTCCGCCTTAAAAATACGTAAAATTAGATTTTTAGATGAAAAACGGCAATAAATGAACACAGGCCGTGGCCTGCCGTAGTATTAAATAAAAATATCGACTATTTGGTGTTTTTTTGCGCGTAAACCGTTTTAGGGACCCGTCTGACAATGCGTGTAATGTTTCAGAGTCGAAAATTAAATCCTTCACCACGAAAACTTGCAAACCATTATTTTTCAAAAAAGTGGTTTTTACCGTACTTAGGTGGTTTAAATTTGGATTTTCTGCAATTTTCTGATATAGGAGGAAGGTCCGACGGTCCCTTGTACAGGTTCCAAGTTTTTAGAGTCATCGCGTGTACGCTTCCGCCTTAAAAATACGTAAAATTAGATTTTTAGATGAAAAACGGCAATAAATGAACACAGGCCGTGGCCTGCCGTAGTATTAAATAAAAATATCGACTATTTGGTGTTTTTTTGCGCGTAAACCGTTTTAGGGACCCGTCTGACAATGCGTGTAATGTTTCAGAGTCGAAAATTAAATCCTCCACCACGAAAACTTGCAAACCATTATTTTTCAAAAAAGTGGTTTTTACCGTACTTAGGTGGTTTAAATTTGGATTTTCTGCAATTTTCTGATATAGGAGGAAGGTCCGACGGTCCCTTGTACAGTTTCCAAGTTTTTAGAGTCATCGCGTGTACGCTTCCGCCTTAAAAATACGTAAAATTAGATTTTTAGATGAAAAACGGCAATAAATGAACACAGGCCGTGGCCTGCCGTAGTATTAAATAAAAATATCGACTATTTGGTGTTTTTTTGCGCGTAAACCGTTTTAGGGACCCTTCTGACAATGCGTGTAATGTTTCAGATTCGAAAATTAAATCCTTCACCACGAAAACTTGCAAACCATTATTTTTCAAAAAAGTGGTTTTTACCGTACTTAGGTGGTTTAAATTTGGATTTTCTGCAATTTTCTGATATAGGAGGAAGGTCCGACGGTCCCTTGTACAGTTTCCAAGTTTTTAGAGTCATCGCGTGTACGCTTCCGCCTTAAAAATACGTAAAATTAGATTTTTAGATGAAAAACGGCAATAAATGAACACAGGCCGTGGCCTGCCGTAGTATTAAATAAAAATATCGACTATTTGGTGTTTTTTTGCGCGTAAACCGTTTTAGGGACCCTTCTGACAATGCGTGTAATGTTTCAGATTCGAAAATAAATCCTTCACCACGAAAACTTGCAAACCATTATTTTTCAAAAAAGTGGTTTTTACCGTACTTAGGTGGTTTAAATTTGGATTTTCTGCAATTTTCTGATATAGGAGGAAGGTCCGACGGTCCCTTGTACAGTTTCCAAGTTTTTAGAGTCATCGCGTGTACGCTTCCGCCTTAAAAATACGTAAAATTAGATTTTTAGATGAAAAACGGCAATAAATGAACACAGGCCGTGGCCTGCCGTAGTATTAAATAAAAATATCGACTATTTGGTGTTTTTTTGCGCGTAAACCGTTTTAGGGACCCGTCTGACAATGCGTGTAATGTTTCAGAGTCGAAAATTAAATCCTCCACCACGAAAACTTGCAAACCATTATTTTTCAAAAAAGTGGTTTTTACCGTACTTAGGTGGTTTAAATTTGGATTTTCTGCAATTTTCTGATATAGGAGGAAGGTCCGACGGTCCCTTGTACAGTTTCCAAGTTTTTAGAGTCATCGCGTGTACGCTTCCGCCTTAAAAATACGTAAAATTAGATTTTTAGATGAAAAACGGCAATAAATGAACACAGGCCGTGGCCTGCCGTAGTATTAAATAAAAATATCGACTATTTGGTGTTTTTTTGCGCGTAAACCGTTTTAGGGACCCGTCTGACAATGCGTGTAATGTTTCAGAGTCGAAAATTAAATCCTTCACCACGAAAACTTGCAAACCATTATTTTTCAAAAAAGTGGTTTTTACCGTACTTAGGTGGTTTAAATTTGGATTTTCTGCAATTTTCTGATATAGGAGGAAGGTCCGACGGTCCCTTGTACAGGTTCCAAGTTTTTAGAGTCATCGCGTGTACGCTTCCGCCTTAAAAATACGTAAAATTAGATTTTTAGATGAAAAACGGCAATAAATGAACACAGGCCGTGGCCTGCCGTAGTATTAAATAAAAATATCGACTATTTGGTGTTTTTTTGCGCGTAAACCGTTTTAGGGACCCGTCTGACAATGCGTGTAATGTTTCAGATTCGAAAATTAAATCCTTCACCACGAAAACTTGCAAACCATTATTTTTCAAAAAAGTGGTTTTTACCGTACTTAGGTGGTTTAAATTTGGATTTTCTGCAATTTTCTGATATAGGAGGAAGGTCCGACGGTCCCTTGTACAGTTTCCAAGTTTTTAGAGTCATCGCGTGTACGCTTCCGCCTTAAAAATACGTAAAATTAGATTTTTAGATGAAAAACGGCAATAAATGAACACAGGCCGTGGCCTGCCGTAGTATTAAATAAAAATATCGACTATTTGGTGTTTTTTTGCGCGTAAACCGTTTTAGGGACCCGTCTGACAATGCGTGTAATGTTTCAGAGTCGAAAATTAAATCCTTCACCACGAAAACTTGCAAACCATTATTTTTCAAAAAAGTGGTTTTTACCGTACTTAGGTGGTTTAAATTTGGATTTTCTGCAATTTTCTGATATAGGAGGAAGGTCCGACGGTCCCTTGTACAGGTTCCAAGTTTTTAGAGTCATCGCGTGTACGCTTCCGCCTTAAAAATACGTAAAATTAGATTTTTAGATGAAAAACGGCAATAAATGAACACAGGCCGTGGCCTGCCGTAGTATTAAATAAAAATATCGACTATTTGGTGTTTTTTTGCGCGTAAACCGTTTTAGGGACCCGTCTGACAATGCGTGTAATGTTTCAGAGTCGAAAATTAAATCCTCCACCACGAAAACTTGCAAACCATTATTTTTCAAAAAAGTGGTTTTTACCGTACTTAGGTGGTTTAAACTTGGATTTTCTGCAATTTTCTGATATAGGAGGAAGGTCCGACGGTCCCTTGTACAGTTTCCAAGTTTTTAGAGTCATCGCGTGTACGCTTCCGCCTTAAAAATACGTAAAATTAGATTTTTAGATGAAAAACGGCAATAAATGAACACAGGCCGTGGCCTGCCGTAGTATTAAATAAAAATATCGACTATTTGGTGTTTTTTTGCGAGTAAACCGTTTTAGGGACCCTTCTGATAATGCGTGTAAAGTTTCAGATTCGAAAATAAATCCTTAACCGCGAAAACTTGCAAACCATTATTTTTCAAAAAAGTGGTTTTTACCGTACTTAGGTGGTTTAAATTTGGATTTTCTGCAATTTTCTGATATAGGAGGAAGTCCGACGGTCCCTTGTACAGGTTCCAAGTTTTTAGAGTCATCGCGTGTACGCTTCCGCCTTAAAAATACGTAAAATTAGATTTTTAGGTGAAAAACGGCAATAAATGAACACAGGCCGTGGCCTGCCGTAGTATTAAATAAAAATATCGACTATTTGGTGTTTTTTTGCGCGTAAACCGTTTTAGGGACCCGTCTGACAATGCGTGTAATGTTTCAGAGTCGAAAATTAAATCCTCCACCACGAAAACTTGCAAACCATTATTTTTCAAAAAAGTGGTTTTTACCGTACTTAGGTGGTTTAAACTTGGATTTTCTGCAATTTTCTGATATAGGAGGAAGGTCCGACGGTCCCTTGTACAGTTTCCAAGTTTTTAGAGTCATCGCGTGTACGCTTCCGCCTTAAAAATACGTAAAATTAGATTTTTAGATGAAAAACGGCAATAAATGAACACAGGCCGTGGCCTGCCGTAGTATTAAATAAAAATATCGACTATTTGGTGTTTTTTTGCGAGTAAACCGTTTTAGGGACCCTTCTGATAATGCGTGTAAAGTTTCAGATTCGAAAATAAATCCTTCACCGCGAAAACTTGCAAACCATTATTTTTCAAAAAAGTGGTTTTTACCGTACTTAGGTGGTTTAAATTTGGATTTTCTGCAATTTTCTGATATAGGAGGAAGGTCCGACGGTCCCTTGTACAGTTTCCAAGTTTTTAGAGTCATCGCGTGTACGCTTCCGCCTTAAAAATACGTAAAATTAGATTTTTAGGTGAAAAACGGCAATAAATGAACACAGGCCGTGGCCTGCCGTAGTATTAAATAAAAATATCGACTATTTGGTGTTTTTTTGCGCGTAAACCGTTTTAGGGACCCGTCTGACAATGCGTGTAATGTTTCAGAGTCGAAAATTAAATCCTTCACCACGAAAACTTGCAAACCATTATTTTTCAAAAAAGTGGTTTTTACCGTACTTAGGTGGTTTAAATTTGGATTTTCTGCAATTTTCTGATATAGGAGGAAGGTCCGACGGTCCCTTGTACAGGTTCCAAGTTTTTAGAGTCATCGCGTGTACGCTTCCGCCTTAAAAATACGTAAAATTAGATTTTTAGATGAAAAACGGCAATAAATGAACACAGGCCGTGGCCTGCCGTAGTATTAAATAAAAATATCGACTATTTGGTGTTTTTTTGCGCGTAAACCGTTTTAGGGACCCTTCTGACAATGCGTGTAATGTTTCAGATTCGAAAATTAAATCCTTCACCACGAAAACTTGCAAACCATTATTTTTCAAAAAAGTGGTTTTTACCGTACTTAGGTGGTTTAAATTTGGATTTTCTGCAATTTTCTGATATAGGAGGAAGGTCCGACGGTCCCTTGTACAGTTTCCAAGTTTTTAGAGTCATCGCGTGTACGCTTCCGCCTTAAAAATACGTAAAATTAGATTTTTAGATGAAAAACGGCAATAAATGAACACAGGCCGTGGCCTGCCGTAGTATTAAATAAAAATATCGACTATTTGGTGTTTTTTTGCGCGTAAACCGTTTTAGGGACCCGTCTGACAATGCGTGTAATGTTTCAGAGTCGAAAATTAAATCCTTCACCACGAAAACTTGCAAACCATTATTTTTCAAAAAAGTGGTTTTTACCGTACTTAGGTGGTTTAAATTTGGATTTTCTGCAATTTTCTGATATAGGAGGAAGGTCCGACGGTCCCTTGTACAGGTTCCAAGTTTTTAGAGTCATCGCGTGTACGCTTCCGCCTTAAAAATACGTAAAATTAGATTTTTAGATGAAAAACGGCAATAAATGAACACAGGCCGTGGCCTGCCGTAGTATTAAATAAAAATATCGACTATTTGGTGTTTTTTTGCGCGTAAACCGTTTTAGGGACCCGTCTGACAATGCGTGTAATGTTTCAGAGTCGAAAATTAAATCCTCCACCACGAAAACTTGCAAACCATTATTTTTCAAAAAAGTGGTTTTTACCGTACTTAGGTGGTTTAAATTTGGATTTTCTGCAATTTTCTGATATAGGAGGAAGGTCCGACGGTCCCTTGTACAGTTTCCAAGTTTTTAGAGTCATCGCGTGTACGCTTCCGCCTTAAAAATACGTAAAATTAGATTTTTAGATGAAAAACGGCAATAAATGAACACAGGCCGTGGCCTGCCGTAGTATTAAATAAAAATATCGACTATTTGGTGTTTTTTTGCGCGTAAACCGTTTTAGGGACCCGTCTGACAATGCGTGTAATGTTTCAGAGTCGAAAATTAAATCCTTCACCACGAAAACTTGCAAACCATTATTTTTCAAAAAAGTGGTTTTTACCGTACTTAGGTGGTTTAAATTTGGATTTTCTGCAATTTTCTGATATAGGAGGAAGGTCCGACGGTCCCTTGTACAGGTTCCAAGTTTTTAGAGTCATCGCGTGTACGCTTCCGCCTTAAAAATACGTAAAATTAGATTTTTAGATGAAAAACGGCAATAAATGAACACAGGCCGTGGCCTGCCGTAGTATTAAATAAAAATATCGACTATTTGGTGTTTTTTTGCGCGTAAACCGTTTTAGGGACCCGTCTGACAATGCGTGTAATGTTTCAGAGTCGAAAATTAAATCCTCCACCACGAAAACTTGCAAACCATTATTTTTCAAAAAAGTGGTTTTTACCGTACTTAGGTGGTTTAAATTTGGATTTTCTGCAATTTTCTGATATAGGAGGAAGGTCCGACGGTCCCTTGTACAGTTTCCAAGTTTTTAGAGTCATCGCGTGTACGCTTCCGCCTTAAAAATACGTAAAATTAGATTTTTAGATGAAAAACGGCAATAAATGAACACAGGCCGTGGCCTGCCGTAGTATTAAATAAAAATATCGACTATTTGGTGTTTTTTTGCGCGTAAACCGTTTTAGGGACCCGTCTGACAATGCGTGTAATGTTTCAGAGTCGAAAATTAAATCCTTCACCACGAAAACTTGCAAACCATTATTTTTCAAAAAAGTGGTTTTTACCGTACTTAGGTGGTTTAAATTTGGATTTTCTGCAATTTTCTGATATAGGAGGAAGGTCCGACGGTCCCTTGTACAGGTTCCAAGTTTTTAGAGTCATCGCGTGTACGCTTCCGCCTTAAAAATACGTAAAATTAGATTTTTAGGTGAAAAACGGCAATAAATGAACACAGGCCGTGGCCTGCCGTAGTATTAAATAAAAATATCGACTATTTGGTGTTTTTTTGCGCGTAAACCGTTTTAGGGACCCGTCTGACAATGCGTGTAATGTTTCAGAGTCGAAAATTAAATCCTCCACCACGAAAACTTGCAAACCATTATTTTTCAAAAAAGTGGTTTTTACCGTACTTAGGTGGTTTAAATTTGGATTTTCTGCAATTTTCTGATATAGGAGGAAGGTCCGACGGTCCCTTGTACAGGTTCCAAGTTTTTAGAGTCATCGCGTGTACGCTTCCGCCTTAAAAATACGTAAAATTAGATTTTTAGATGAAAAACGGCAATAAATGAACACAGGCCGTGGCCTGCCGTAGTATTAAATAAAAATATCGACTATTTGGTGTTTTTTTGCGCGTAAACCGTTTTAGGGACCCTTCTGATAATGCGTGTAAAGTTTCAGATTCGAAAATAAATCCTTAACCGCGAAAACTTGCAAACCATTATTTTTCAAAAAAGTGGTTTTTACCGTACTTAGGTGGTTTAAATTTGGATTTTCTGCAATTTTCTGATATAGGAGGAAGGTCCGACGGTCCCTTGTACAGGTTCCAAGTTTTTAGAGTCATCGCGTGTACGCTTCCGCCTTAAAAATACGTAAAATTAGATTTTTAGATGAAAAACGGCAATAAATGAACACAGGCCGTGGCCTGCCGTAGTATTAAATAAAAATATCGACTATTTGGTGTTTTTTTGCGCGTAAACCGTTTTAGGGACCCGTCTGACAATGCGTGTAATGTTTCAGAGTCGAAAATTAAATCCTCCACCACGAAAACTTGCAAACCATTATTTTTCAAAAAAGTGGTTTTTACCGTACTTAGGTGGTTTAAATTTGGATTTTCTGCAATTTTCTGATATAGGAGGAAGGTCCGACGGTCCCTTGTACAGTTTCCAAGTTTTTAGAGTCATCGCGTGTACGCTTCCGCCTTAAAAATACGTAAAATTAGATTTTTAGATGAAAAACGGCAATAAATGAACACAGGCCGTGGCCTGCCGTAGTATTAAATAAAAATATCGACTATTTGGTGTTTTTTTGCGCGTAAACCGTTTTAGGGACCCGTCTGACAATGCGTGTAATGTTTCAGAGTCGAAAATTAAATCCTCCACCACGAAAACTTGCAAACCATTATTTTTCAAAAAAGTGGTTTTTACCGTACTTAGGTGGTTTAAATTTGGATTTTCTGCAATTTTCTGATATAGGAGGAAGGTCCGACGGTCCCTTGTACAGGTTCCAAGTTTTTAGAGTCATCGCGTGTACGCTTCCGCCTTAAAAATACGTAAAATTAGATTTTTAGATGAAAAACGGCAATAAATGAACACAGGCCGTGGCCTGCCGTAGTATTAAATAAAAATATCGACTATTTGGTGTTTTTTTGCGCGTAAACCGTTTTAGGGACCCGTCTGACAATGCGTGTAATGTTTCAGAGTCGAAAATTAAATCCTCCACCACGAAAACTTGCAAACCATTATTTTTCAAAAAAGTGGTTTTTACCGTACTTAGGTGGTTTAAATTTGGATTTTCTGCAATTTTCTGATATAGGAGGAAGGTCCGACGGTCCCTTGTACAGTTTCCAAGTTTTTAGAGTCATCGCGTGTACGCTTCCGCCTTAAAAATACGTAAAATTAGATTTTTAGATGAAAAACGGCAATAAATGAACACAGGCCGTGGCCTGCCGTAGTATTAAATAAAAATATCGACTATTTGGTGTTTTTTTGCGCGTAAACCGTTTTAGGGACCCGTCTGACAATGCGTGTAATGTTTCAGAGTCGAAAATTAAATCCTTCACCACGAAAACTTGCAAACCATTATTTTTCAAAAAAGTGGTTTTTACCGTACTTAGGTGGTTTAAATTTGGATTTTCTGCAATTTTCTGATATAGGAGGAAGGTCCGACGGTCCCTTGTACAGGTTCCAAGTTTTTAGAGTCATCGCGTGTACGCTTCCGCCTTAAAAATACGTAAAATTAGATTTTTAGATGAAAAACGGCAATAAATGAACACAGGCCGTGGCCTGCCGTAGTATTAAATAAAAATATCGACTATTTGGTGTTTTTTTGCGCGTAAACCGTTTTAGGGACCCGTCTGACAATGCGTGTAATGTTTCAGAGTCGAAAATTAAATCCTCCACCACGAAAACTTGCAAACCATTATTTTTCAAAAAAGTGGTTTTTACCGTACTTAGGTGGTTTAAATTTGGATTTTCTGCAATTTTCTGATATAGGAGGAAGGTCCGACGGTCCCTTGTACAGGTTCCAAGTTTTTAGAGTCATCGCGTGTACGCTTCCGCCTTAAAAATACGTAAAATTAGATTTTTAGATGAAAAACGGCAATAAATGAACACAGGCCGTGGCCTGCCGTAGTATTAAATAAAAATATCGACTATTTGGTGTTTTTTTGCGAGTAAACCGTTTTAGGGACCCTTCTGATAATGCGTGTAAAGTTTCAGATTCGAAAATAAATCCTTAACCGCGAAAACTTGCAAACCATTATTTTTCAAAAAAGTGGTTTTTACCGTACTTAGGTGGTTTAAATTTGGATTTTCTGCAATTTTCTGATATAGGAGGAAGGTCCGACGGTCCCTTGTACAGGTTCCAAGTTTTTAGAGTCATCGCGTGTACGCTTCCGCCTTAAAAATACGTAAAATTAGATTTTTAGATGAAAAACGGCAATAAATGAACACAGGCCGTGGCCTGCCGTAGTATTAAATAAAAATATCGACTATTTGGTGTTTTTTTGCGCGTAAACCGTTTTAGGGACCCGTCTGACAATGCGTGTAATGTTTCAGAGTCGAAAATTAAATCCTCCACCACGAAAACTTGCAAACCATTATTTTTCAAAAAAGTGGTTTTTACCGTACTTAGGTGGTTTAAATTTGGATTTTCTGCAATTTTCTGATATAGGAGGAAGGTCCGACGGTCCCTTGTACAGGTTCCAAGTTTTTAGAGTCATCGCGTGTACGCTTCCGCCTTAAAAATACGTAAAATTAGATTTTTAGATGAAAAACGGCAATAAATGAACACAGGCCGTGGCCTGCCGTAGTATTAAATAAAAATATCGACTATTTGGTGTTTTTTTGCGCGTAAACCGTTTTAGGGACCCGTCTGACAATGCGTGTAATGTTTCAGAGTCGAAAATTAAATCCTCACCACGAAAACTTGCAAACCATTATTTTTCAAAAAAGTGGTTTTTACCGTACTTAGGTGGTTTAAATTTGGATTTTCTGCAATTTTCTGATATAGGAGGAAGGTCCGACGGTCCCTTGTACAGGTTCCAAGTTTTTAGAGTCATCGCGTGTACGCTTCCGCCTTAAAAATACGTAAAATTAGATTTTTAGATGAAAAACGGCAATAAATGAACACAGGCCGTGGCCTGCCGTAGTATTAAATAAAAATATCGACTATTTGGTGTTTTTTTGCGCGTAAACCGTTTTAGGGACCCGTCTGACAATGCGTGTAATGTTTCAGAGTCGAAAATTAAATCCTCCACCACGAAAACTTGCAAACCATTATTTTTCAAAAAAGTGGTTTTTACCGTACTTAGGTGGTTTAAATTTGGATTTTCTGCAATTTTCTGATATAGGAGGAAGGTCCGACGGTCCCTTGTACAGGTTCCAAGTTTTTAGAGTCATCGCGTGTACGCTTCCGCCTTAAAAATACGTAAAATTAGATTTTTAGATGAAAAACGGCAATAAATGAACACAGGCCGTGGCCTGCCGTAGTATTAAATAAAAATATCGACTATTTGGTGTTTTTTTGCGCGTAAACCGTTTTAGGGACCCGTCTGACAATGCGTGTAATGTTTCAGAGTCGAAAATTAAATCCTCACCACGAAAACTTGCAAACCATTATTTTTCAAAAAAGTGGTTTTTACCGTACTTAGGTGGTTTAAATTTGGATTTTCTGCAATTTTCTGATATAGGAGGAAGGTCCGACGGTCCCTTGTACAGGTTCCAAGTTTTTAGAGTCATCGCGTGTACGCTTCCGCCTTAAAAATACGTAAAATTAGATTTTTAGATGAAAAACGGCAATAAATGAACACAGGCCGTGGCCTGCCGTAGTATTAAATAAAAATATCGACTATTTGGTGTTTTTTTGCGCGTAAACCGTTTTAGGGACCCGTCTGACAATGCGTGTAATGTTTCAGAGTCGAAAATTAAATCCTCCACCACGAAAACTTGCAAACCATTATTTTTCAAAAAAGTGGTTTTTACCGTACTTAGGTGGTTTAAATTTGGATTTTCTGCAATTTTCTGATATAGGAGGAAGGTCCGACGGTCCCTTGTACAGGTTCCAAGTTTTTAGAGTCATCGCGTGTACGCTTCCGCCTTAAAAATACGTAAAATTAGATTTTTAGATGAAAAACGGCAATAAATGAACACAGGCCGTGGCCTGCCGTAGTATTAAATAAAAATATCGACTATTTGGTGTTTTTTTGCGAGTAAACCGTTTTAGGGACCCGTCTGACAATGCGTGTAATGTTTCAGAGTCGAAAATTAAATCCTTCACCACGAAAACTTGCAAACCATTATTTTTCAAAAAAGTGGTTTTTACCGTACTTAGGTGGTTTAAATTTGGATTTTCTGCAATTTTCTGATATAGGAGGAAGGTCCGACGGTCCCTTGTACAGGTTCCAAGTTTTTAGAGTCATCGCGTGTACGCTTCCGCCTTAAAAATACGTAAAATTAGATTTTTAGATGAAAAACGGCAATAAATGAACACAGGCCGTGGCCTGCCGTAGTATTAAATAAAAATATCGACTATTTGGTGTTTTTTTGCGCGTAAACCGTTTTAGGGACCCGTCTGACAATGCGTGTAATGTTTCAGAGTCGAAAATTAAATCCTCCACCACGAAAACTTGCAAACCATTATTTTTCAAAAAAGTGGTTTTTACCGTACTTAGGTGGTTTAAATTTGGATTTTCTGCAATTTTCTGATATAGGAGGAAGGTCCGACGGTCCCTTGTACAGGTTCCAAGTTTTTAGAGTCATCGCGTGTACGCTTCCGCCTTAAAAATACGTAAAATTAGATTTTTAGATGAAAAACGGCAATAAATGAACACAGGCCGTGGCCTGCCGTAGTATTAAATAAAAATATCGACTATTTGGTGTTTTTTTGCGAGTAAACCGTTTTAGGGACCCGTCTGATAATGCGTGTAAGTTTCAGAGTCGAAAATTAAATCCTCACCACGAAAACTTGCAAACCATTATTTTTCAAAAAAGTGGTTTTTACCGTACTTAGGTGGTTTAAATTTGGATTTTCTGCAATTTTCTGATATAGGAGGAAGGTCCGACGGTCCCTTGTACAGGTTCCAAGTTTTTAGAGTCATCGCGTGTACGCTTCCGCCTTAAAAATACGTAAAATTAGATTTTTAGATGAAAAACGGCAATAAATGAACACAGGCCGTGGCCTGCCGTAGTATTAAATAAAAATATCGACTATTTGGTGTTTTTTTGCGCGTAAACCGTTTTAGGGACCCGTCTGACAATGCGTGTAATGTTTCAGAGTCGAAAATTAAATCCTCCACCACGAAAACTTGCAAACCATTATTTTTCAAAAAAGTGGTTTTTACCGTACTTAGGTGGTTTAAATTTGGATTTTCTGCAATTTTCTGATATAGGAGGAAGGTCCGACGGTCCCTTGTACAGGTTCCAAGTTTTTAGAGTCATCGCGTGTACGCTTCCGCCTTAAAAATACGTAAAATTAGATTTTTAGGTGAAAAACGGCAATAAATGAACACAGGCCGTGGCCTGCCGTAGTATTAAATAAAAATATCGACTATTTGGTGTTTTTTTGCGCGTAAACCGTTTTAGGGACCCGTCTGACAATGCGTGTAATGTTTCAGAGTCGAAAATTAAATCCTCCACCACGAAAACTTGCAAACCATTATTTTTCAAAAAAGTGGTTTTTACCGTACTTAGGTGGTTTAAATTTGGATTTTCTGCAATTTTCTGATATAGGAGGAAGGTCCGACGGTCCCTTGTACAGGTTCCAAGTTTTTAGAGTCATCGCGTGTACGCTTCCGCCTTAAAAATACGTAAAATTAGATTTTTAGATGAAAAACGGCAATAAATGAACACAGGCCGTGGCCTGCCGTAGTATTAAATAAAAATATCGACTATTTGGTGTTTTTTTGCGCGTAAACCGTTTTAGGGACCCGTCTGACAATGCGTGTAATGTTTCAGAGTCGAAAATTAAATCCTTCACCACGAAAACTTGCAAACCATTATTTTTCAAAAAAGTGGTTTTTACCGTACTTAGGTGGTTTAAATTTGGATTTTCTGCAATTTTCTGATATAGGAGGAAGGTCCGACGGTCCCTTGTACAGGTTCCAAGTTTTTAGAGTCATCGCGTGTACGCTTCCGCCTTAAAAATACGTAAAATTAGATTTTTAGATGAAAAACGGCAATAAATGAACACAGGCCGTGGCCTGCCGTAGTATTAAATAAAAATATCGACTATTTGGTGTTTTTTTGCGCGTAAACCGTTTTAGGGACCCGTCTGACAATGCGTGTAATGTTTCAGAGTCGAAAATTAAATCCTCCACCACGAAAACTTGCAAACCATTATTTTTCAAAAAAGTGGTTTTTACCGTACTTAGGTGGTTTTAAACTTGGATTTTCTGCAATTTTCTGATATAGGAGGAAGGTCCGACGGTCCCTTGTACAGGTTCCAAGTTTTTAGAGTCATCGCGTGTACGCTTCCGCCTTAAAAATACGTAAAATTAGATTTTTAGATGAAAAACGGCAATAAATGAACACAGGCCGTGGCCTGCCGTAGTATTAAATAAAAATATCGACTATTTGGTGTTTTTTTGCGAGTAAACCGTTTTAGGGACCCTTCTGATAATGCGTGTAAAGTTTCAGATTCGAAAATAAATCCTTAACCGCGAAAACTTGCAAACCATTATTTTTCAAAAAAGTGGTTTTTACCGTACTTAGGTGGTTTAAATTTGGATTTTCTGCAATTTTCTGATATAGGAGGAAGGTCCGACGGTCCCTTGTACAGTTTCCAAGTTTTTAGAGTCATCGCGTGTACGCTTCCGCCTTAAAAATACGTAAAATTAGATTTTTAGGTGAAAAACGGCAATAAATGAACACAGGCCGTGGCCTGCCGTAGTATTAAATAAAAATATCGACTATTTGGTGTTTTTTTGCGAGTAAACCGTTTTAGGGACCCTTCTGATAATGCGTGTAAAGTTTCAGATTCGAAAATAAATCCTTAACCGCGAAAACTTGCAAACCATTATTTTTCAAAAAAGTGGTTTTTACCGTACTTAGGTGGTTTAAATTTGGATTTTCTGCAATTTTCTGATATAGGAGGAAGGTCCGACGGTCCCTTGTACAGGTTCCAAGTTTTTAGAGTCATCGCGTGTACGCTTCCGCCTTAAAAATACGTAAAATTAGATTTTTAGGTGAAAAACGGCAATAAATGAACACAGGCCGTGGCCTGCCGTAGTATTAAATAAAAATATCGACTATTTGGTGTTTTTTTGCGCGTAAACCGTTTTAGGGACCCGTCTGACAATGCGTGTAATGTTTCAGAGTCGAAAATTAAATCCTCCACCACGAAAACTTGCAAACCATTATTTTTCAAAAAAGTGGTTTTTACCGTACTTAGGTGGTTTAAATTTGGATTTTCTGCAATTTTCTGATATAGGAGGAAGGTCCGACGGTCCCTTGTACAGGTTCCAAGTTTTTAGAGTCATCGCGTGTACGCTTCCGCCTTAAAAATACGTAAAATTAGATTTTTAGATGAAAAACGGCAATAAATGAACACAGGCCGTGGCCTGCCGTAGTATTAAATAAAAATATCGACTATTTGGTGTTTTTTTGCGCGTAAACCGTTTTAGGGACCCGTCTGACAATGCGTGTAATGTTTCAGAGTCGAAAATTAAATCCTCCACCACGAAAACTTGCAAACCATTATTTTTCAAAAAAGTGGTTTTTACCGTACTTAGGTGGTTTAAATTGGATTTTCTGCAATTTTCTGATATAGGAGGAAGGTCCGACGGTCCCTTGTACAGGTTCCAAGTTTTTAGAGTCATCGCGTGTACGCTTCCGCCTTAAAAATACGTAAAATTAGATTTTTAGATGAAAAACGGCAATAAATGAACACAGGCCGTGGCCTGCCGTAGTATTAAATAAAAATATCGACTATTTGGTGTTTTTTTGCGCGTAAACCGTTTTAGGGACCCGTCTGACAATGCGTGTAATGTTTCAGAGTCGAAAATAAATCCTCACCACGAAAACTTGCAAACCATTATTTTTCAAAAAAGTGGTTTTTACCGTACTTAGGTGGTTTAAATTTGGATTTTCTGCAATTTTCTGATATAGGAGGAAGGTCCGACGGTCCCTTGTACAGGTTCCAAGTTTTTAGAGTCATCGCGTGTACGCTTCCGCCTTAAAAATACGTAAAATTAGATTTTTAGATGAAAAACGGCAATAAATGAACACAGGCCGTGGCCTGCCGTAGTATTAAATAAAAATATCGACTATTTGGTGTTTTTTTGCGCGTAAACCGTTTTAGGGACCCGTCTGACAATGCGTGTAATGTTTCAGAGTCGAAAATTAAATCCTCCACCACGAAAACTTGCAAACCATTATTTTTCAAAAAAGTGGTTTTTACCGTACTTAGGTGGTTTAAATTGGATTTTCTGCAATTTTCTGATATAGGAGGAAGGTCCGACGGTCCCTTGTACAGGTTCCAAGTTTTTAGAGTCATCGCGTGTACGCTTCCGCCTTAAAAATACGTAAAATTAGATTTTTAGATGAAAAACGGCAATAAATGAACACAGGCCGTGGCCTGCCGTAGTATTAAATAAAAATATCGACTATTTGGTGTTTTTTTGCGCGTAAACCGTTTTAGGGACCCGTCTGACAATGCGTGTAATGTTTCAGAGTCGAAAATTAAATCCTCACCACGAAAACTTGCAAACCATTATTTTTCAAAAAAGTGGTTTTTACCGTACTTAGGTGGTTTAAATTTGGATTTTCTGCAATTTTCTGATATAGGAGGAAGGTCCGACGGTCCCTTGTACAGGTTCCAAGTTTTTAGAGTCATCGCGTGTACGCTTCCGCCTTAAAAATACGTAAAATTAGATTTTTAGATGAAAAACGGCAATAAATGAACACAGGCCGTGGCCTGCCGTAGTATTAAATAAAAATATCGACTATTTGGTGTTTTTTTGCGCGTAAACCGTTTTAGGGACCCGTCTGACAATGCGTGTAATGTTTCAGAGTCGAAAATAAATCCTCCACCACGAAAACTTGCAAACCATTATTTTTCAAAAAAGTGGTTTTTACCGTACTTAGGTGGTTTAAATTGGATTTTCTGCAATTTTCTGATATAGGAGGAAGGTCCGACGGTCCCTTGTACAGGTTCCAAGTTTTTAGAGTCATCGCGTGTACGCTTCCGCCTTAAAAATACGTAAAATTAGATTTTTAGGTGAAAAAACGGCAATAAATGAACACAGGCCGTGGCCTGCCGTAGTATTAAATAAAAATATCGACTATTTGGTGTTTTTTTGCGAGTAAACCGTTTTAGGGACCCTTCTGATAATGCGTGTAAAGTTTCAGATTCGAAAAATAAATCCTTAACCGCGAAAACTTGCAAAAATAATTTTTCAAAAAAGTGGTTTTTGACGTACTTAGGTGGTTTAAATTTGGATTTTCTGCAATTTTCTGATATAGGAGGAAGGTCCGACGGTCCCTTGTACAGTTTCCAAGTTTTTAGAGTCATCGCGTGTACGCTTCCGCCTTAAAAATACGTAAAATTAGATTTTTAGATGAAAAACGGCAATAAATGAACACAGGCCGTGGCCTGCCGTAGTATTAAATAAAAATATCGACTATTTGGTGTTTTTTTGCGCGTAAACCGTTTTAGGGACCCGTCTGACAATGCGTGTAAGGTTTCAGAGTCGAAAATTAAATCCTCCACCACGAAAACTTGCAAACATTATTTTTCAAAAAAGTGGTTTTTACCGTACTTAGGTGGTTTAAATTGGATTTTCTGCAATTTTCTGATATAGGAGGAAGTCCGACGGTCCCTTGTACAGGTTCCAAGTTTTTAGAGTCATCGCGTGTACGCTTCCGCCTTAAAAATACGTTAAATAGATGTTTAGATGAAAAACGGACAATAAATGAACACAGGGCCGTGGCCCTGCCGTAGTATTAAATAAAATATCGACTATTTGGCTGTTTTTTGCGCGTAACCGTTTTATGGGGACCCTTCTGATAATGAGTGTAAAGTTTCAGTATTCGATATAAATCCTTCACCACGAAAACTTGCAAACCATTATTTTTCAAAAAAGTGGTTTTTAACCGTACTTAGGGTTTTTAAATTTGGATTTTCTGC